>NC_056744.1:1692804558-1692975174 GCF_019279795.1 Protopterus annectens | reverse complement strand
TTTTGGGGTGGCAACCCTAAGGTCCCATGGAGTACTGCAGCGCAGTGAAAGACATAGCAGTGTCCTCCACTATGGTGCGATAGTCATGAACCTTAGGGTTAGGGCATGGGTTAGGGTAAGGGGATTGCTTCACTAACTATCCCCTTACCCTAACGCTAAGGTCTCTGAGTATTGCACCACAGTGGAGGACATAGCTTGTTTTTTTATGTCTTCCACTGTGCTGCGGTACTTTTGGTGAAGTGCACTTTCGTTAAAGTGAACTTTTGCATAAGTGAGGCTTCCTATTACAAGTTTGAAGTTTTGAACTTTCGTTCTTGTAATAGGAATCCATATATATATATATATATATATATATATATATACATATATATATATATATATATATATATATACATATATAGATAGATAGAGAGAGAGAGAGAAATTATAATACTGGGCAACAGATGGGATGGAATTTTTGATGTTCACTATAACTTCTTTGAAACCACTATGGATTTTTTGGATACTAGGATCTGTGTTGATGTAAGAGGTGTTATGCACACAGAGTTGTTCAGGAAAGACCGCAACAAGAATACAATACTTCACAGACATAACATGCATCCCCATCTTTTACTGTCAAATGTAATGAGGAATCAGTTTTACAGGGCCTCCAGATCACACACTGAAGGAATTAAATACAATGTGACCATGTCTGGAATGAATGAGAGACTTAAAAACAGAGGCTACATTGAACGAGAGATAAATAATGAGATGGCCATTATGCAATTAGAAAGAGAGAACACAGCAATGTCACTTTACTCTAACACATCAATAATCCCAGCCCCTCCGAGCTGTTATCGTACACAGACCACTAGGAATCATAAGGCGGTCCTAACATATGTCAGTGATGTTGAATACATTTGTGACCTCATTAAAAAGAATTGTAAAGTTTTAATGATTGATCCAACTATCAGAGACATTGTAGGTGAGACCCCCTCTTTTTGTTTTAAGAGGAATCTAAATTTAAAATAGCACGTGTGTTATTGCTTTCAGCCTACAGAAAACATCTGACCTATGAGAGTTGGTGCGTTCCCTTGCAGGGCTTGTTCACCACATAAATACCTTACTTCCAGAAATGAATTTGTGCATCCAATTTATTTTAGGGAATATTATTGTCATGCTTATGCAGACTGTAAAACCAAAAACATCATATATATTGCTATGTGTGAAGCTTGTGCAGCTTTTTATATAGGAAAAACTGACAGGCAATTAAAAGAACACATCGCAAAGCATATGAGTGATATTAGATTGTGTGATGTTGAGTCCTTTGTACAAACATAATTTGCAATGTCTAGGTCATGCTTTTCAGTTTATGACCTTAGAAGTTTTAATGGAAGACTTACAAGGTAGCAATATCACTGATAAAGTGGAATGCACTGAGATGCATTGGACAGCAAAGCTTCAGGCCGACATGTTTCCTGGACTCAGTGCTAATATACCTTTGAAGCCCACCCTCAAGGGGTGTAGGCTTTTTATATGAATTCTATTGGTAGTTTTTAAATTCATGTAATTGGTGTCCTTCAGGAGGTTTGTCTGAAGTATGTCATTTATAGGCTGTTGCCCTACTTAACTCATTCACTTTGGAGCAGCTCAGAAAAAGCTGCCTGCTTAATTCCACCATAGGAACAACAGTGCAGCCTGAGCTCATTTTCAGAAAATCCATTTGTAATACCATACAGAAAACAAATGTTCATAACTCTTTAACTATAAAAGCTAGACTAAAAATGTAAACGCAAAAGTTGTTCAGCAGCACTGACCTTTCCAACAGTATAAATATTGATAGTGCATATCAAAGTCATTATTAAATATTTGGCAAGGAATGTTGATATTGTGCATATTTTTTACCTTTTTGGAAAAGCAAAGCACAATATCTTGGTCAATGTACCATGCAGACCCATACAATTTGAATTTAATTTGTTAGAATGAATTTCAGCTTTAAGATGATAGCTTAACCATTACGGTGTGATGCTCCTTTCTGGAGATATTCACAGAAATATGATTAATATATTATTTCTCATAATTGATAAATAAGCAAAGCACAATATCTCATCACCTGTAACAGATAGAGCCTACAATTCAGGGTAGAAGTTGTGCATCTGAATGTCCGCTTCAAAATGATGCATCATTTGTGTGATCACCATGCTCCCTTGCAAAGATATGGGCATAATAATGAGAAGTATTGTAAATGTATAATTTTCATATTCGTACAAGACTAAACAAACTGTGATATCTGTACATGTGTACAGTGCACTGACACAGTTCTTTTACCATGTTGTAAGGATCAACGCTGTCTTCAAAATGAGGTATTACTTGGCACACAGACATGCTCCCTTGCAAAGTTATTTACCAAAATATGAAAAACAATCATAATTTCCATAACCTATGTCTGAAACAAACTTGGATATCTGCACGTGTGTACAACATACAGGGACAGTTCTTTTACCATGCTGGAACTATCAATACTGTCTTCAAAATAAGGTATTACTTGGCACATTCAGATGCTCCCTTGCAAAGTTATTTACCAAAATATGAAAATAATCATAATTTCCATAACCTAAGTCTGAAACAAACTTGGATATCTGCACATGTGTACAACATACAGGCACCATTCTTTTACCATGTTGGAACCAGCAGTACTGTCTTCAAAATGAGGTATTACTTAGCATATTCAGATACTCCCTTGCAAAGTTATTTACCAAAATATGAAAAAAAAATAATTTCCATAACCTAAGTCCAAAACAAACTTTGATATCTGCATATGTGTACAACATACAGGCACAATTCTTTTACCATGTTGGAACTATCAATACTGTCTTCAAAATGAGGTATTACTTGGCACACTGACATGCTCCCTTGCAAAGTTATTTAGCAAAATATGAAATAAAATATATAATTTCCATAACCTAAGTATGAAACAAACTTTGATATTTGCACATGTGTACAACATACAGGCACAATTATTTTACCATATTGGAACCAGCAATACTGTCTTCAAAATGAGGTGTTACTTGGCACACTGACATGCTCCCTTGCAAAGTTATTTACCAAAATATGAAAAAAAATCATGATTTCCATAACCTAAGTCCTAACAAAACTGATATATGTACATGTGTACAGCATTCAGAAGCAGATGTTTTACCATGTAGACGCACATGATTGTAAATATACACATTCCTGGTGTAGCCAACATACTGCTGAATGGGTACATGTAAAAAGAAAAAGCAAGGTAAGGACCGCCACTGCACTAATGAACCCAGGACAGGCATGGGACTTCAGTGGCAGGCAAGGCCATCTGATCTGTCCAATAGCTGTGCTAGCTACCCACTCAGACAGCTGATACCACTGCAGTCTCATGACCTCCTTCAATGTCATCAGTCTGCCTTACCTATGCCTTTTCTCTTTACATGTGTCCATTCAGCAATGGACCTAAGGGAATAAGTTCTGTATTAGTAAGCCCTTCCTGTCATCTAAACTCTACACATGCCTGATAAAAGTAGAATAAAAAAGAAGTATTGCAGGATGGTTACTGACATATTAGACTGTATGTGCTAGCACTCTCCTGAAACAGTTGTTTTTTTCTCAGCATCTGCACCAGCTTCTTACCACAGTTATTTGTCAAACTCAGAAAAATATGTTCTGCACAACACATTTCATAATAGAGTTTTACTTACCATACTGGTCCCTACTTGGTCATGGGTGTTTTCCATTCTTCTCACAAGCTGCATGTTACCAGTCCTGCATAGCTCTCCTCACGCCATTGTGGAGGTCATTCAAGAACAACGCAATGCCCTCCTCAGTTAGGTGAACACCATCCCTTCTGAACAGTTGAACATCTTCGGTGATGCTGTCATGACAGATTGTAGATCAACTGACCCTGTGCATCAAGACATTCATGAACCCATTCTGTAAATGTCTGGCCTTGTGCACTGCCCAATGACTGTTTGCTGTTTTCCATATCTGTCGAGGAATTATGTCAGACCACACAAAATGACAAAGTGGCCTCCACGACTGCAGGTGTTCAAAAATTGCTGTGATTTGAAACCGTAGCCTTCCGAGTGGTTGACTGATGACATCATCCCCTGCAATGTGCAGCACAAGAATGTCGGGCTCAGGGTAGATGGAACACTTCTCTTCCAACAACTGCAGTACTACTGATGTTTGACAGATGTATTGGAAGACTACATATATATGTAGATCATATGCTTTACCTGCTTAGTCCATCCAAATCTTCCATCCTATCCACAGGGGCAGTATTCTTTGCATTAGGTACATAACTGGTGATGACAATACAGAGGTACCTACCTGCTATCCGTGAAAACACCAAATTGCACACAATGACTGAGAGCATCAGAAGATACAGTCTTACCTTACCATAGCTGAAATACTGCATAGGTGGACACTGACAAGGGGGCACAGAAAGGGCACATGTAAAGAGAAAAAGCTGGGTAAGGACCGCCACTCCACTAATGAACCCAGGGCAGGCATGGGACTTCAGTGGCACTTGAGGTCATCTGATGTGTCCGATACCTGTGCTGGCTACCTACTTGCACTGCTGATATCACTGCTGTCTCATGACCTCCTTCAGTGTCAGCAGTCTGCCTTACCTCTACCTTTTCTCTTTACATGTGTCCATTCAACAATGGACATAAGGGATCAAGGATGGAAGTAATGTAATATAGTGCCTGTGTGAAATTACTACATGATACAATGTTCAATTGCAGTAGTACACAAAAAATATGAAGCATATAACCACAAATGGGACTTTACTGTATATCAAACAAATTGTAAAAATGACAAAGTGGTGGTGGTGGGGGGTGGCTTAAAATGACTCCATGTAGACCAAAACCCAAATCTGACTTGTGCATTCATCAATATGATAACGACTTCAACTTATATGAGTAACAGTGATAGCTGCTGAGAGTAATACCTGAAAAGTGATAATGACTCAGTGCTATATTTAAACTGCATTTATTGTTAATGTGATAATGACCTGCATTTCATTCCTACAAAGTTATGCATGGTCAGACACAGGTGATAATTGCTGCACAGTTGAGTGGGCATTCATTATATTACCTTGTGCAGCTGTTATGTAACACAGACTTATTATCATCTTTTAGGAGAAGACCTGAGTAATTCAGTAAAAATAGTATAACACTTATTTATTACTGAGCCCTTCCTACCACTTAAATTCCCCACGTGACTGACAAAGCCAGGAAGTATGCCCAGAATATATGGTAGCTCCATGCTGGTAGTAGTCTGCAAGTAGTAACTTTTATCTCACTCAGGCAACTACTGTGTATAATCAGAAATAGAATAATGCAAGCAGAAATGTCAAACTTATCTGGTTAATCCATGTAAGAATTAGCCCAAAAAGTAGTAATTCATGTTATCTCACCTAACCACCCCTCTGGCTACAATGAGATACAGAAGAAAAAAATGCAGAAATATGATCCCAGATTTCTGGCTGAGCAACGCCAACAATCACCAATAAAACACTAAGCCTCTCATACCACCCAAACATTATTCAGTACAAAGAAAGAGTAAATCAAAATATACATTCAGAATGTTTGGATATATTTATCAGCACTGTTCCTGTTATCCACCAGTCCAACATTTCAACATAATCAAGGACACTTAAAATTTTAATATTATTAACTTGAGATATTGACTGAATAAGATAATGTGACTTACTAAACATTTTCTGAAGTAAAATAAGACTATAACTATAATTATTGTCCTTTAGGGCAGTTTCATAACCTGTTCTCCAGAAGTCATCAGTTTTAGGAGGGACAGAGAAGGACAGAGCTAAATTTTGCATGAGAACTATGTTACCCAGTGTTCACTTCAGCAGTCTGATCATGTATGCACAAGCACTTCCCTGATGCACAATGAAGTATTTCCCCAAGCAACCTCTTCATTAGTATGTCCAGGTGTACACATGCACCAGCATGAGACATTCTCCCATGTACCCCCTTCAGGAAAATATTGAGGTATGCACAATCGTCAAAATAAGACATTTCAACAAATGACCCTTCATTAACATTTGCTAGTTGTGTGCAACCACCTAAATGAAGCATTCCCCCAAGTGACCAGTTCAATAAAATGAAGCATGCACATCTGCCAGAATGAAATATGTGATCAAATGACCCTTCCATACCTCTCAAGTGTACCTCATTACGAGGAATGTACCTCATTTGGGGTCTTAAAAAGTTCACGTTCCTCGAAGTTCCTCAAAGTTCCACATTGAAAGACTTTGTCACACATTCAGTGTTAGGAATTTTTTAGTGAAATCCATTGTAAATAGAAATTAATTATATTAATTCATTAAAAGATCTTCTTTATAAGTAAAACCTTCATATTTTAACCTTTCTATGACCTTCCTAGTTGAGGTTGTTAGTAAACCATTAATATGTGTTTCACATTTTGCAAATTTGTTCCACATTATGAGGGCTAGTGTTCCTCATTTTAGAGATGGAAGGTTGAGAGCTATGGACCCTTCAGTAACATTTACTGGTATGTGCATGCACCAAAATAAAACATTCACCCAAGCAATATCCTGACTTGCCTAGATGTACCTTCCACCCCATCACTTAACCCTAAACCAAACTTCCCAATTTCCTTCAGTTTTGAATCACAACTAGCAACTAGGGAGGCAAGACACACAGCATTTAGTTATTTTGTGAGAAAACAAACTGATTTGATTAACTTTCACCTTAAAAATGTATCCAGATGCATACAAAGATCGATGCAAAGCCAAGAGAAAGACTAAAAGATGTAGATGAGGAAAAACATGGAGATATTCTTCCATAATGTACAAGTATAGTTACTACTTTCCCACAGTGTGAAGTGGCAAGTAAAATTAGCCAAAATACTCTCTGCTTCACTCACAGCAGATGTCTGCTTATATTGTTATTTTTTTTTTAGATCCACCTTGCATCTTTGGCAATTTACCAAAGCCACCAGAAAAAAGCATGACAGACTTCTAATCTGCAACTCAACAAAACACATCTTCAAAGGTACAACAGAGTCCAGGATTTCTTATCGCAGAGCTGCATTTTGCTTTCTGGCTTGGAAAAAATATGTTGAATTATTAATAGTTCACAGTCCTGCTACTGCAGTTCTACTACACATTGCATATTTATACATGCTCACAAATACACATCATATATTTCATCTATGTATGTGTGCATATATAATTTATTACAAATACAACACAAAACATCAGACAGTTTTATCAGTAATAAAGACACAAACCAAAATAATAACAAATGTAAACCAGTTGCATTCACACTTGTAACCCTACTTAACTAAAACTCTGGCCCCACACTCCGATAACTTAAATATAATATAGCTACATTGTTTTTTCTTCTTTTGTGTAACAAAGAACTACGTTGTAGTCAATGTTCTACATCTTGACTATAAGATTATACGATCAACTACACCACTGAATTTCAACAAAAAGAACTGACTAAAGAAGCTCAAAACAAAAACTGCACTGATATGCATACATATACACATACAGACAACACAATCTCACATACAAGTGTATGTGTGTGGTACATGTCAAAATGGAATATGTGCATGTGTATATACTGTGTTTGTGTATTACCACATGTCAAAACAAAACCAAAAACATTTTTGCAGGACTATGTAAGTAAAAAAAAAAAAGGGAAAGGTATACAACATCAGGTTGCGGCTTTAATCATATGGTGCAAAAACATACACACACCAAAAATTATGATAGCAAAGAAATTAATTGAGCCTGTGCCCATGGCATATAAGGATAAAGCTCTGACACTGGCCAGGTGACCTGTGTTCAATTAGCAGCTCTGGAGCTTGGTGGTATAAGCAGGGAGGATGGACATACCCATCCTGGTGGGGCAGGAGTTGCAGTTAAAGCAAGAAAAAAAATGGTTAACTTTAATACATACAATAAACTGTCTGTGAATGACTACACAGACTTGTCAAACAGGGGTACACATCATCTGTCCTGCAGTGCTAGGTTCAGGAAGTCTGCCTGTGGTACAAATTTGCGTATGCAAACACTTGCAAGAATCCAAAACGTTTGGACTTTGCTGCATACTTTGGAGCCGTAAAGATACCTTCTCATTGTTCCCGTGTATAGCGCCTTTACATTATCTCTTCCCAATTTTTCTAACCTTCTCGAATTTGTATAGTTAAGACTCAATATTTTATATCCCCTAATTCTGGTCCTACAAAGTCCATTGAACATGTGGGATAAACAGACAAATGTAGGTTTTGTAAAACAGAACTGGCAACAGTTGCACACCTTGTTGCTAATGACAGGAGGACTGTATATTGAAAGGCATAATAATGTGGTAAGACTCTTGCGCTGGGGATAATACAAACATTATAATATTGAAGTAGCTGAACAACACTGGAGCCACAAAGCATCATAGAAAATGATCAAGTCTACAGCACATGGGATCCACCATTACCAACAGTTCAAAAGATAAATTCGAGACAACCATCTATAGTGGTCCATGAAAAGGAGAAAAAAGTAGCACCGATCACTGAAATCACTACAATCCATTGACTATAGTGTCCTGCGTACAGAGAGCATATATATTTGTTTCCCTTTAGCAGCATTGAAAACTGTCAACTGTTACTTTACAAGGCAGTTCAGAGACAATACCAGGCTGACACCCTGAAAGTAGCACAGAGCCTATAAAATGCGTAGTACATTTATGTGAAACAACAGTCAGTTTTAACACTGCCGTTAAGTAAAATCTAACACCATTGAGAGTTTTAACACACTGACAAAAAAGACAACTCTGCTGAAATGATGAACTACTTCAGCTTTAGGGTATACATCACATATGACAGCACGGTAGCAACCTACATTCAACACAAACTGTACTCAAAGCAGCCAATTCTAAAACAAAAGCAAGAACTCCTAGAAACTGTTCAGTCTAATTAAATCTATATTAGCAAACAACTTCAAAGTTAAAGAAACTGAAAGCGCTGTCACCAATCCAGTCATAAAACTTGTAAATCCAAGTAAGCACTTCCAGTTACCTGCCAGCACTTAGCGGTTCAGCCTCAGCTCTCCAGTTTCAGGAAAAAATATACATTTATCAAACAGCAACATTTCTATGCCTACTGGATTGCATGAAGGCAGTTTTAATAAAGGATTGCAATGCCACATAAAAGAGCTTTGAAATTACTGAGGAATTATTGAATCTGACAATGCTTCATTAAAAAAAAGGATCGCAACCATTGTTACTTGTTTCAGAGGGGGACCACTCTGTGAAGTTGCCTGCTCAAGTATACACAAACACACTGGCACATAAATACATAAAATAATTATAAAAAAAAATGCAAAATAGCCAGTTAACCATGATAGTGCAGTATCACATTAATTGAGCATTATCTAAACTACTGAGTGCCTTGTAGCAACTTCCCCTCTCGCGATCTGTGCAATCCATGAGTGCCCAAATAAAATAGAGGGATCCAGTAGCAGGTAAAATCTCCAAATATTAGGAAAAAGAAAGTAATTACCTGCTGCTGGACCCTCTTATTTATTTGGGGAAAATAAAATTTGCGAAGATAAGAATAAGAAGAGAAGGATGGAACATCCAAATGGAAGAAGAAAGTGCTTTCAAGTGGCAGCAGATTTCCCAAATTGGGAGAAGTAACACTGCTCATGATGCTGACAAGCAAACAGGCATCTGCACTTGCAAACTGTGGCAAGAAAGTTCAAAAATGGTACAACCAGAATACTCATCCTATACTTGAGCATACTAGGGGTTTTAGGCATGTGCCATGTAAAGGGCGAAGGCATCCTAAATTCTAGACATTAGAACAGATATACGAGGACACACACAGTGGTTAAGTCTCAGGATTAAGAACTACTACAACTGTGTTCTAAAGGAAGAATATCAATTTATTCCCATCTAAAAAACCTTCCCAGAAGGATCCAAAGGGGAATGGGAGACATTTCTGATGCTAGCTCCAGCAGAGAATGCCATGCACCCTCTTGATGTCTCAGGCATACAGCAACTGCAAGGCAAGCGAAGACAGCACTTGCTCATGCAGGACAAGTACAAGGGTTTGTGTTGGTGTTAAAATTAGCTCTCTGAGCTCGTAACTCCACAACTATGTGGTTATATCCCACTAGATATTTAGGCTCGGTGGCACAAACAGATGAAGCCCCAGCTGTAATCTAGGTGATTTAGGAGTGACTACTAAGATGGATGCTTGAAGAGTCAGCTACTGAAGGGGAGAATTAAATGACTAGTGTCAGTCTGCCCATCTTGTAGAAAGGGAGGCAGCTTGGTCTACTGCAATACTGACACCCAATACATACTGAGTGGTGCAGTGAGACAGTATTAAGGGGCATGTGTGTGTATAGGTGTCAAGCAAGTGTGGTCTGTAGCTGGAGTTATGCATACAAAAAGCACATAAGAGAAATGGGAGAGCAAGCAACTACACCCACTGGGGCTGCCAGAAGGATAACAAAGGGACAGGGGTAAGAGCAAGACATAATCCTGACAGCAGTAGGGATGATCACTATCTGCAAATGACACTCATTCACTGGGTGTAAACAGACTGCCTGATCTATGGAAGGGCTGATAACTGTCAGGCACAGGGGGGAGAAAGAAGAGCAGAGAAAAATCCTAAATGATGACTTCCAAATGATGTCAAACAGCTCTCTGATGGCCTCCTCTTGATGTACCCTTTGCACAGTAATGTAATTACACACACACACAGTTCATTCACTCCTTCAACAATCGCTCTGTCATACACCCAAGCAGGCACTTCTACATTCATACACACACACTACATTCATTCCTTTACCGATCACTGTCTCATACACACGTGCAGGCATGTCTACATTTATACACACACTCTCTGCATTCATTCCTCTACTGATCACTCTCTCATACACCCAAGCAGGCACGTCTACATTCATACATTCTACATATATATACTCACACACACACACACACACACACACACACACACACACATATATATATATATATATATGTTGTTAGTCACGATAATGAAGGCAGAATTTGAGCGTGATGCAGTGGCAGCTCAGATGCAAGATAAGGAAAAGATTTTTTTACACAACCAAGTGTGGATGCCTGAGCAGCTCCACTGAGGTCACCGTAGAGTAAAAAATAAAAATAGTGGAACTCAGAATCCACAGGTCAGTCATAAATTAATACGAGGTAGTACCACATGATGTAGGGTGCCTTAGCATTAAAATCTAGTCATGAATTAATACTAGGTAGTACCACGTGATGTAGGGTGCCGTAGCATTAAAATATAGTCATGAATTAATACTAGGTAGTACCACGTGATGTAGGGTGCCTTAGTGTTAAAATATAGTCATGAAATAATACTAGGTAGTACCACGTGATGTAGGGTGCCTTAGCATTAAAGTATAGTCATGAATTAATACTAGGTAGCACCACGTGATGTAGGGTGCCTTAGTGTTAAAATATAGTCATGAATTAATACGAGGTAGTACCACGTGATGTAGGGTGCCTTAGTATTAAAATCTAGTCATGAATTAATACTAGGTAGTACCAGGTGATGTAGGATGCCTTAGCGTTAAAATATAGTCATAAATTAATACGAGGTAGTACCACGTGATGCAGGGTGCCTTAGCGTTAAAATCTAGTCATGAATTAATACGAGGTAGTACCTGGTGATGTAGGGTGCCTTAGCATTAAAATCTAGTCATGAATTAATACTAGGTAGTACCACGTGATGTAGGTTGCCTTAGCGTTAAAATCTAGTCATAAATTAATACGAGGTAGTACCACGTGATGCAGGGTGCCTTAGCGTTAAAATATAGTCATGAATTAATACTAGGTAGTACCACGTGATGTAGGGTGCCTTAGTGTTAAAATCTAGTCATGAATTAATACTAGATAGTACCACGTGATGTAGGGTGCCTTAGCATTAAAATATAGTCATGAATTAATACTAGGTAGCACTGGGTGATGTAGGGTGCCTTAGCATTAAAATATAGTCATGAATTAATACTAGGTAGTACCAGGTGATGTAGGGTGCCTTAGCGTTAAAATATAGTCATGAATTAATACGAGGTAGTACCACGTGATGTAGGGTGCCTTAGTGTTAAAATATAGTCATGAATTAATACGAGGTAGTGCTGGGTGATGTAGGGTGTCTTGGCGTTAAAATATAGTCATGAATTAATACTAGGTAGTACCAGGTGATGTAGGTGCCTTAGCATTAAAATCTAGTCATGAATTAATACGAGGTAGTACCAGGTGATGTAGGTGCCTTAGTGTTAAAATATAGTCATGAATTAATACGAGGTAGTACCAGGTGATGTAGGGTGCCTTAGTGTTAAAATCTAGTCATGAATTAATACTTGGTAGTACCACGTGATGTAGGGTGCCTTAGTGTTAAAATGTAGTCATGAATTAATACTAGGTGATACCAGGTGATGTAGGGTGCCTTAGTGTTAAAATCTAGTCATAAATTAATACTAGGTAGTACTGGGTGATGTAGGATGCCTTAGTGTTAAAATCTAGTAATGAATTAATACTAGGTAGTACCAGGTGATGTAGGATGCCTTAGTGTTAAAATCTAGTCATGAATTAATACTAGGTAGTACCAGGTGATGTAGGATGCCTTAGTGTTAAAATCTAGTCATGAATTAATACTAGGTAGTACCACGTAATGTAGGGTGCCTTAGCATTAAAATCTAGTCATGAATTAATACTAGGTAGTACAGGGTGATTTAGGGTGCCTTAGTGTTAAAATATAGTCATAAATTAATACTAGGTAGTACAGGGTGATGTAGGATGCCTTAGCATTAAAATCTAGTCATGAATTAATACTAGGTAGTACAGGGTGATGTAGGATGCCTTAGCATTAAAATCTAGTCATGAATTAATACTAGGTAGTACAGGGTGATGTAGGGTGCCTTAGTGTTAAAATATAGTCATAAATTAATACTAGGTAGTACAGGGTGATGTAGGATGCCTTGGCATTAAAATCTAGTCATGAATTAATACTAGGTAGTACTGGGTGATGTAGGATGCCTTAGCGTTAAAATGTGTAGTTTATCCTGTTTGATAAGGAAAGGAGCAAGTCAGAGGCCATGACCCCCTCAACTGTTACCTGATTCTGTTTGTGGCTAGATGACCCAGGAGATTGTTTTCCACAGTTTTACTTCTTAGTTTTTGTTCTGTCTTGTTGTAGTTGTATAACACATTTTGCTTCCCCACACCCCATATATAAAGGGATTATTATAGTTTGCTGCTCTTGTTTATTTACTTTATTTATTTTAATTTGTTAAAATCTACAGGACAAGCTGAAAACATCATTATTATCCCTGGAACTAAAAGTCAGAGATCTTAAAGATTTACAAACCAAGAATGAGACAGAATTCCTGGAGGTACAAGTAAGTAAATTGACTATGGTTTGTTCTGAACAAGTAGTCTGCAACAAAACTGCAGGAAGTAGGCATTATGCTTTGCATGTCTGAATTCCATTACTTTAAAAATGATTTCATGACATACTTTATTAACTGCATGTAATTAGATTATGTGAACTATTTGTTGGTTTTACTGTACTATATTTTTATGATTTGGAGCAACGATGATGAAATAAGTCATTTTGAAAGCCTAATGTGTCATGTTTATGGAATCATGTTGACTGACTGAATATCTTTCACTCAAATATTGCCAGTCGAAAAAGAAAAAGAAAAAAAGCCAAAAAACACTTTCAGTGAGCACTATTTATTCATTCATTCATTCATTTTTTTTTTATTTATTTGCAGGGGCACAAGCCTACTTGCAACATCTCCATGTGAAGTAGTCCCCTACAGGTCTGGTATTAGCATTTTGGGGGCCCACAGCAAATGTCAAGTTCACTACCTCCTAAGCCTTCTGGTCTAAGTATCACTGTGTCACTGCCATCTATCTAAAGCAACCTTTTAGTTCACACTGCAAACTTTTAGGAGTAGTACACACAGACTAACTTGTAGCTACAATGCTCTTACATTATGTAAAACACTATTTTGGCCCATCTCACAAAGGGGCAGTTACAGTTACTGGCATTTAGTTGCAACAGTGATGCATTACAACTCCTAAATACAGGTCTGGACTTGGGTGAAATTATGACCTAGGTCAATTTTTCAGCACACACACACACACACACACACACACACACACACACATACACACACACACACACACACACACACACACACACTCCAGTCCTCCCCTCTTAGGTTCCTCATACCATGCACATTAATTTTTACCTTCCTTTTCATACATTTTGTCTTACTCTTCAGCTTTTTCAAATGGCTATAACTTTCTGTTTGCTCTAAAGTGCATTTACGTTTTTTTCATTTTATACAACCTTTTCATTAAATGGTGGCTTGCACAGAAATTATAATTAAGGAAGGAAATTCACTGTTGTGCAGATGTTCTTCGTGTTTCACTGTTGCAGTCATTACATTTGGGTTATCCTGCCAGGGGTAGCCCTCAGTTGGCCAGCTTACCAGAGACTTAGTATTTCTGTGTCTGTTGCTGTCATTCCAGGAATGATGTCAGGTCTTCAGTGGTGTAAAATCAGGCAGCCAACGCCAGTACATCAGTCTTTCTTGCCGAGGAGCGTGAAGCAGAAGCAGTTCGCATGAGTGCCTGTCGGCTGCTACCTGAGTTTTCATTTCTGAACTGAAGTTGAAGTCTTCTAAAGCTAAGTACCCTGTTGGGGATCCTTTTTTCTTGCTCTAACCAATGTTAGAAAAAGTTAACAATTTTCTTGCCTCTGGAAAGCAAATACCACACCGAGACTTCATTTCTTACTGCGTCACCTCTTTAGGCCCAGACCACGATGTCCCCCTGCTGTCGCTTTTGTGCTTTGTTCAACACCAGAAGTATATGTCGTTGTGCCCTTATTGTAGCTAGATCTTTTCACTTTCAGTCCTCAAATTCCGATATGGCTTCGGTAAGCCATCCGACTACCGATCTTCTGAAAAAATGTAAGGATAAAGACAGAGACAGACTGCACTGGTCCAAAACTGCTGATGAAGCTTCTGTTAAGCTAGTCGTCAGTTCAGTCCTCAGTGAGGAACTTTCGCAGCCCCTGATGCCCACTTCTGTGGATTCGCAGACCGCTACTGAGACCCTTTCAGAGTCCAGTATGCCGCGAGACTCTTCTTTGACTAAGGATCCTGCAGATATCTTTACCTTGGATTGGCCCAGAGCCGCTGAAGAGACACCAGTTTCTGAGGAAGTACTTCACACTACTGATACTCGACACAAACAGATGGCTTCTTTCGCTGTGTTCAGTTCTTTCTAAAACTACCAAATTTCTAAGGTCCAAGGTATGAACCACTCCCAAAAAACCAACAACCCAAGTTCAGGCACTTGCTTCCTTGCCTCAGTCTCAAATGCTTAAAATGGCGGAAGACCTTATTATGCTTATTAGGGGAAGCCAGGCTACCCCTTCCAAAAGAAAAAGAGTCTTGTCTCCAGTAGTTTGAACAGGAGTCTGATGACTCTGATGCATCTGAATATGAAGATATGCAACCCCTCTCTGCTTATGAGGATTCTGATGCAGAGGAATCCATTCCTTCTGCCTCTCCACCCGAGGATTTTTAATTTGGGGAAACCCTACATACTTTAAGGGAGCATTTCCAATGGGAATGTCTTGACTACCCTCAGTCAGAAAAGACTCTGGGAATTCTTAGATCTACCACAGCACAGGCCTTTGGCTATTTCTCCTGTCCTGGATGGGGTCTATATCAGATAATCGAAGTTTCAGAACTTCAAACACCATATGGCCGACCCCATATAATCGAAGTACTGAAACGTCAAATATCTGATAAAAAAAAAGAAAAAAACAAAAGTAACTGCTTTAAGCAGGGGGGCTGCATCCCCCACACCCCCGCTACTTAAATATACCAACTCCGAGATCACACTTTAACAGAGTATGGTGAGGGAAGGGAAGATTTCCCTTTGCTGCGCTGTAGCGCAATCTCGGAGTTGGTATATTTAAGTAGCGGGAGGTGTGGGGGTGCAGGGGTGCTTGCCCTCCTACTTAAATTCTTTTACTTTCTTTCCTTTTTTTTTTTGTTTTAACTTTTCAATGTTCTGCAACTTTGATCACTAGTGTTCGATGTCTAGTGATTCGAAGTTGTGGAACTTCAGCAATTTAATATAAATGGATGTTGTGGATGATGTTTTTATGGAATCCAGTCTGACTCCTGACACCCTTCCTCCTGCTCCCAGGAAACCTGACAGGTATTACAGAATCCCTGACTCTCACAAATTTCTTTTCAAAAATCCTACTGCTGACCCCCAGGTAATTTCTTGAGGACCTAAAGGAATCAAAGCAACTTCAACTAAGAATCCCACCCCCTCAGATAGGGATTCCCGAGCATTAGACACATGGGGTAAAAAAGTATACACCTCTGCTACTCTTGCTATTAGAGCATTACATTTTCAGCTCCACATGCTGAAATATCAGCAACATACCATGGAACTCCTCAAACAAAAAAATATCATCTTTTCCTGCTTGTGCAGAAAACAAAGAATTACAAGAGTTAATGCATTTTGCAAGTCAAGTAACTAAGCACACCGTACAGTGTGGTTTTGACACCTAGAAGCATCTTGCAGGGCAGCAGTCACTGGTTCTGTCCTTAGAAGGCATGCTTGGCTTAAGGAGCAGACTTTGCCAGACCATGTCAAATCCAAATTATTGGATGCACCCTTGAACAAAGGCAACTTATTTGGCACCAAAGCAGAAGAGGTCTTAAAAAGGATAGAAGAAAAAGCTAAATCTATGCAGACAGTTAAAGACTTCTTACAGGTCCAGCCACAGAGGTTCAGTAGGCATTGCCCCTCCAAGCACTGGTCCTTTCCTGCCCCCTCCAAGCCAGCGCAGCCCAGACCCACGGGAAACAGACCCCCCCCAGACAACAGCCCCAGGGAATGCAAAGATCTAAGCAATGGAGTTCCTTCTCTTCAAAAACAGGGAATGCAAAGCCACCCCCTTATCCTAAGAACTCACAATGACTTTACACTTCCACACTCTACCTCTGCCCACCTGTTTGTGCCCCTAGGAGAAAAACACTCCTTCCACGAAAGCAACCAGGCCACCATTACCAATGACCGATGTGTCCTCAACATAGTGTCCCAGGGATACAAATTTTATTTCCACACTCCGCCAACCCCAAAAGGGTTCCCAGATCTTCCTCCAAACCAGTGGGCAGAGACCAAAAAGCAAGTCCTTTCCCTGCTCTCCATGAGGGCAATACAGCATGTTCCTACATAACAGTTAGGACAAGGTATCTACTCAAGACTCTTCCTGGTACCCAGAAAAGAGGGCACATGCTGTCCTATACTTGATCTATCCATTCTAAACACCTTTATGGTGATACCAAAATTCAAAATGCTCACCCTCCAGCAGCTTTTACCAATGCTTTCCAAGGATGCTTGATTATTTATTTTATTTATTTATTTATTTATTTATTTATATTTGTTGACTGGGAGTGTCCGACTGGACGTAGGTCCATTTTCAGCAGAGGCCCGGGGAGAAAAGCTCCACAGTTAAAATAAACAGACAGTAGTTACATTGGATTACATAGCAATTAACAATTTACATAGCAATTACTTACAACATATTTACAGATGAAGAACATAGTAAGTCAGTAGACAACTAGAATCTTTATCTGTGAAGTACATAACAGACAATAACAAATGTTACAATAAGAAGTTCCTGCTGTATAATAAGTACTAGGCTTATGAGCATCTGATCTTGCTATAATCAAGGTAGTTAGTGGAGTGGAAAGAAAGGTAGTGGTTGAATGGGGTGGATGATATTAGAGTGGAGTTGCAAGGGCATAGCCAGCATGTTTTTAGGTGCGCTTTTAGTAAAGTTTTGAATAGACCTAAAAGAGGCCTACCTACACATCCCTATCAGGAAATCATGCAGGAAATACCTATGTTTCAGGGCAGAATCTATGCACTTTCAGTTCTCTGCACCTCCATTTGGCTTATCCACTGCTTCCAGAGTGTTCACAAAATGTGTGGCTCCAGCCGTTGCTTTTTGCAGACAAAGAAATATTAAAATTTACCCATACTTAGATGACTACCTGATTCAGGCAGACAGTCAGGAAAAGCTGCTACAGCACCTGACTTTTGTAAAGGAGCTACTGACCTCCCTGGGGTATAATATTAATGAAAAGAAATCAAAATTAGTCCCCACACAAAAAATTGTATTCCTGGGAGCAAGCCTGGACACAGCATCCCAGATGGCATTCCTTACTCCAGAAAAACAAGCCTACCTGACAGGCTACTTCTCTCAACTATCACCAGAACCCAGTTATCTGCAAGGAAAATTCTGCAAGCTCTAGGGTTCATGGCCTCCTGCATTCTATTCATTCCATAGGCCAGACTGCATATGAAGAAACTACAATGGTACCCAAAAAGCCTTTTGTGTCTACACTGTCAAGACCTGGAAACTCTCATACCAATGATACCTTGTCTACGGAAAGATTTTCTTTGGTGGGCAGCAGCATGCAACCACAACAAGGGACCTCCTTCTCACAACCCCATGCTACTCAGACCCTCACCACAGATGCATCAGACTATGCCTAGGGTGCACACCTGGATGGCAGGTGCATTCAGGGCCAGTGGAGCCCAAGTCAAATACATCTGCACATCAACCAAAAAGAGATGCCAGCTGTTCAGCACGCCCTGACAGCTTTCAGACCCCTACTCTCCTCGGGGCCTCTACTGATCAGAACAGACAATGCCACAGTGATGTGGTATATCAACAAGCAGGGAGGGACTCGCTCATATCCTCTCTGCAGGCTTGCCATGGCCCTTAGGCACACGGCCTCAGCCATGCAACTACACCCACTAGCACAATTCCTGCCAGGCTCCCTAAACTCTCTGGCTGACAACTTAAGCAGAAACCTGCTAGACTTGCATGAGTGGCAGCTAGTGCACAGAACCTTCACCCTTGTAACCAAGAAATGGGGCACCCCGAAGGTGGACCTCTTTGCCTCCCACTCCAATTATCAGCTCAGCAAATTCTGCACCAGGGGTCCTCACAGCAAGGCCTGGAAATGCATACTTTATCCTTCCAGCGGGTGAACCTCTCAATCTATGCATTTCCCCCTCTACCACTCATTTCAAGGGTACTGCTCAAAATAAGGGAGGAAAAACCGAGGGCAGTTCTGATTGTCCCAGACTGGCCATGCCAGCACTGGTACCCACTGCTGCGCAGCCTATCACCCCTGCCACCATGGAACCTACCGTGGATCCCAACACTCTTGACCTAGATGAATGGAGAATTCATGCATTCCCAATTGCAAACCCTCAACTTGGCAGCTTGGCTTATTCCCTGACCTCTCCTCAAACTGCAGCCTAAGCAAACAAGTCATAGATGTTATATGAGAGGCCAAATGCCCCAGCAATAGAAAATCGTATGCTGATAAGTGGAAAAGGTTTTGCACCTGGATCCAGGCTAAGGGAGCCAGAATGGCACAGCCCTCCCTACCTGTCATCCTGGATTACTTAACAGACCTGCTACACAGGGGCCTATCCTTCTCTTCTGTTAAAATTCATGCCTGTGCTATCTCTGCTCATTACAACACAGAGCCACATCTCTTCTCACACCCTCTCATCAAGCAGTTCCTAAGAGGGGCTAACAACAAGGCCACTGAGAAGATCTCCTACCCCAGCTTTGGACCTTAACTTTGTGTTGGAAAAGCTCACCCTACCCCCCCCCCCCTTTGAACCTGCAGCTTCAGCAGAGTTAAAATTCCTCTCTTGGAAGACAGCCTTGCTTCTGGCCATCACTTCAGCTAGAAGAGTATCAGAGCTACAAGCACTCATAGCTGTAGAGCCCTTCATCATTTTCCATGCTGACAGGATCTCCCTCAGGACTAACCCATCCTTAATGCCTAAAGCGGTGTCCAGCGTGGCTATCAATCAATCCATTCATTTGCCCACCTTTTTCCCTAACTCACAAAACAAGGGGGAAAGGATTCTGCACTCTGTAGATGTGCACAGACAGCTCAGATTCTATCTGGACAGAACTAAATCTTTTAGAAAAACTGATCAATTGCTTGTCAGCTTCACAGCATGGACAGAGGGCAAGGCCATATCCAAACAAACAATCTCCAAATGGATAGCACACTGCATCCATCCCTGCTACAAACAGCAGGGGAAACAGCCCCCAAAGTGGGTCAGGACACATTCCACAAGGGCAACCTCCACCTCTGCAGCTTTTCTCAGAGGGGTCCCCACCAGGGACATCCTGGAGGCTGCAACCTCGACATCTGTTCATACCTTCACCAAGAATTACCACCTGCCTATCTTCTCCAAGTCCAGGGCAGGCTTTACCACTGCAGTGTTGTAGGGCATTGTAGCCAGCCCCCAGCCTTCTTCACTGCCTCCACCCTTTTCTTCAGCTTTGGGAATCAACCCAAATGTGATGACTGCAACAGTGAAACACGAAGAACATAGTATAGTTGTGTACACTTACCATAAATGTATATATGTTCAAGTGTATTCACTGTTGCAGTCCTGGTTTCCCTCCCTCCATCCCACTTGTCTCTCTCTCTCTCTCTCTCTCTCTCTCTCTCTCCACCTCTCTCCTTACAGGGGAATTTTTGGTATTTACTTTCTACTGATGGTGTTCTTATACCATAACCTAGCTCCCTATTTGGGGGCTCCTGACAGTTAGGGCAAGAAAAACTGATGTAATGGTGTCGGCTGCCTGATTTTATACCACTGATGACCTGACGTCAGTCCTGGAGTGACAGCAACTGATGCAGAAATACTAAGCCTCTGTTATTCGGGCCGACTGAGGGCTACCCCTGGCAGGATAACCCAAATGTGATGACGGCAACACTGAATGCAGTCTAACATCTACATTTATGGTAAGTGTGCACAACTGTACCTTTCAGTTTTCTTTGCATCCTTTCAACATAACCTTTGCTGACCAAGCCAGTACAGTAATAATCATTTAGGAAATAACTCAAATAAGCCAAGGCCCAAGAAGCCATAAGGTTATAGATGCTCTGGGATGCATTTTGGAGCATTTTCCCAACCTTTTAATCCAATGGCAGCCTAAACAAAAAGCTTGAGTAAGAAAAAATGTAGTCTCTTTTTTATTCTTTCAAGGAAGATATAAGTTGTGCCCAAGGCTTAATGTTCAAAGTTGACAAAATAGTAGCTAACAATATACTAACAAACGAATTGTGAGGATACATGAGTCATATATGAGAATACTGCCTGCCTCCCTAACTTCTTACAAAAAGACAGTCACTACCTATGCATTCCCCTGGTGTTAGATTGGGATAAAAGCAGTGGTTCAAATTGCCACAGTCATGTATTTTAAGTGACTATTGACATACATATGCATAGAAGGCCTCCTCACACCTCGCTCCTAACCCCCAATGGCAGCCACCTGTATATGTGCCTGATTGTGAGGAAAGTGAAAAAAGCTAATGATTCCAGTAATGTATTCTACTTTGCTGTTTCTATGTAGTACACTGCCCCTACACAAGCTATAGTAACCTTCTTTATACAATTCTGAGGTCTGTGAAAAAAGTAAAAGGAACAAAGACAGCACTGTCCTCAGCCCAAATACTTCTAAGGTTTGACTGTGATAAAAATTAAAGAAATAATACCCATACAACCCCCCTTCCACCCCCCCCCACACACACACACACATAACCTACAGCAGTTTCTGTACACACACATCTGAGCAAGGCTGGTTTTAGAATGGGTAGAGCTGAGAGCAGAGGCCGTCATCATTTTTATCCTAACAGAGAACCACAAAAAGAGTCACAGCCCAGAACGAATAAACCAACAATCCAAAATACTGGACACAAGAGGCTCAAAACTAGCTGCTGTTAAATAGATTGATTTATTTTAACGCCACAACAATAGTCAATGCACACATTTTATCCTAACAGTGTCATATCACAGCCCTGTGAGAGCAGAGGCCATCATCAGCTTTATCCTAACAGTGTCATTTCACAGTCCTGTGAGAGCAGAGGCCATCATCAGCTTTATCCTAACAGTGTCATTTCACAGCCCTGTGAGAGCAGAGGCCATCATCAGCTTTATCTCACAGCCCTCTGAGAGCAGAGCTCATCATCAGTTTTATCCTAACAGCGTCATATCACAGCCCTGTGAGAGGAGAGGGCGTCATCGGCATATCCTAACAGTGTCATATCACAGCCCTGTGAGAGCAGAGGCCATAATCGGCTTTATACTAACAGTGTCATATCACAGCCCTGTGAGAGCAGAGGCCATC
This sequence comes from Protopterus annectens, assembly GCF_019279795.1. Classification (NCBI taxonomy): domain Eukaryota; kingdom Metazoa; phylum Chordata; order Ceratodontiformes; family Protopteridae; genus Protopterus; species Protopterus annectens. Next base: position 1,692,952,833 of record NC_056744.1, on the reverse strand, counting down.
ATCAGCTTTATCCTAACAGCGTCATATCACAGCCCTCAGCTTTATCCTTACACTGTCATATGACAGCCCTCAGCTTTATCCTAACAATGTCATATCACAGCCCTCGGATTTATCCTAACAGTGTTATATCAGAGCCCTCAGCCTTATCCTAACAGTGTTATATTACAGCCCTCAGTTTTATCCTAACAGTCTCCTGTCACAGCCCTCAGCTTTATCCTAACAGTGTCCGATCACAGCCCTCAGCTTTATCCTAACAGTGTCATATCACAGCCCTCAGCTTTATCCTAACAGTGTCATATCACAGCCCTCAGCTTTATCCTAACAGTGTCATATCACAGCCCTCAGCTTTATCCTAACCATGTCCTATCACAGCCCTCAGCTTTATCCTAACAGCATCCTATCATAGCCCTCAGCTTTATCCTAACAGTGTCATATCACAGCCCTCAGCTTTATCCTAACAGTGTCATGTCACAGCCCTGTGAGAGGTGAGGTCATTATCAGCTTTATCCTAACAATGTCATATCACAGCCCTGTGAGAGCAGAGGCCATCATCAGCTTTATCCTAGCAGTGTCATAACACAGCCCTGTGAGAGCAGAAGCCGTCATCAGCTTTATCCTAACAGTGTCATATCACAGCCCTGTGAGAGCAGAGGCCATCATCAGCTTTATCCTAACAGTGTTATATCACATCCCTGTGAGAGCAGAGGCCATCATCACCTTTATCCTAACAGTGTCATATCATATCCCTGTGAGAGCAGAGGCTATCATCGGCTTTATCCTAACAGTGTCATATCACAGCCCTGTGAGAGCAGAGGCCATCATCAGCTTTATGCTAACAGTGTCCTATCACAGCCCTCAGCTTTATGCTAACAGTGTCCTATCACAGCCTTCAGCTTTATCCTAACAGTGTCATATCACAGCCCTATTCAGATTAAATGGTATTATCAGAAAGTTAGTATTTTTCTCCTCATTTTTACCAACCAGCAACAGCTTTTGTGGGGCCCCCTCACAGTGAAGGATGATTGACGGATACCCTTGTATCCATTTACACAGTCTTGAAAGACTCCTAAAAGATCTAAGAGTCTGAGTGTTGTGTGATATACTTTATGCCTAACTGCTGAAATGCAATTACTCGTTACCTGCATGTTTTACTGATACCCAGAAGAATTATGTACCTGTCCTAGCATTATTGTGTGTGTGTGTGCACAGATAAAACTCAGTGATGTCTTATATACAAATGCGAATGTACACACACACACACACACACACACACACACACACACACACACACACACACACACGCATGAAAACGCACACACATGCACACGCACGCACACACACATACACACACTAGCTATAGCAATTCTAGATTTGTACTTATTTTAGCAAATAGCAATAGAGTTATATGGGTTAGTGCCAGCATAGCTAGCTGGAGTTTTGTAAAGAGTGATATCCTTTGAATATCATACTGATATGTACAAGATGCTTGTGTTACAAATGTATTGAAACTGTATGGCATTTGAATATCAAACTGATTTGTACAGATGCTTATATTACCAATGTATTGGAACTGTGTGACATTTGAATATCAAACTGATTTGTAAAGTTGCTAGTGTTGAAAAATGTATCAACAGTGGGTCCTGCTGGGCAGAGAAGGAAAATGCATGTGAGGCTGTATGTTTACATGTTAGCAAAGGACCCTGGCAGAGCAAGTAGAGGTTAACGAGCTAGCTTACTTTAAGAAAAATAAGGGAACTGTAAATGAGCTGCTAAACCATTAAAATGGCATCCCACAGTGATGAGTAGGGCCGGGGAGGGTAGGTCTGGGAGAGGTCATTAACCTGTGAAGCACCACATACCAAGAGGTCGCTCCAAGTAGTCCTTTATTTTTTTGAATGCCAATGCTCATCTCATGCTGGTATCCACTCTGACATTAGCTGTCCTTGGAACTCAGATCAGAACATGACAAACACAAACTCATCAATCCAGAAGGATCAAGAAAAATTGCATTGAACCTACCAAGCAACATTTGTTCATATATTATTTTCCAAATATTTAAACACAAGGTTATTTCTTCTGTACAAAGTATATATTTTGTGTACACCATCCTGATACACTTTGACATCTTTAATTGAAATAATTATGTTGAGCAGTTTGCATCCAACACTTAATATAGTTATCCAAAGCCTTTTACCCATATTTTTATTTCTTAAAAGAATAGTCTGAAAAGAAGTGACCCTAATATAAACTTCTACCTTAACATTTAAATTAATCTGTTCGAGGTGTGCACACTGCCAGGAGCATAGTTGCATGATTTCCTCCCATCATCATCTTTCAAGTCATAATAGCACTATTGAATGCTGGTACTAGCCTTCAGTTAAGTGATCGTCTTTTTTGGTGTTCCGTGTGTGCCCAGGTTCTCTTCTACCATCTTGTAACAATCGGTTCCTAGCAGACTATCTATTTAGCACCTCTTCCCCTCACCTAACATCTGGAGTAAGTTTATTTAGGCTATGAGTGCAGTGGGTGCCATTTTCAAAAGTCTCACTAGGTAGTAGCAGCTCACGTTCCATCAGCATGGTGTGCTTAACATGTCAGTCCGTAGAATTTTGCTCAGTAATGCTGTGTTATGAATTTTTTTACATGATTATCCTGACAATGTCTGCTTTTGTATAAGAAAAGATAAGCGAAACAGAAAAGCTTGATTTATACATGTTTAAAATTGTAGTCCCATTCTTTTGCAGCAGGATTGCACTAGGATGTCTTGATTGTGCACATCTAGAAATTATACATTTTTGCTTGAAAAGCTTGTTTTTTTGATACACTGCAATGTTACAACAGTAAACTGGTGGTAGTTTAATGGTGCAATAATATCCCTTGCTTATGGTTACATGAATAGTTGTAATATATTTTCTTTGCTGTGTGTCACTGTTTAATTCTTGGCTGCAGCAGAAAATAGTTATTCTACAAGCTTTCATTGATGTGTTTAGTTTAATCTCCTGAGTGCAGACATTTAAATGTTTGTATTATTTAACCTAATTACATATGGGAGTTGTTACATTGCTTATGTGCTTACTTAGTAACATCACTTGTGCTAAATTACTGACTAGGTGAATGCTGTGCTGATAAATTTAATTAATTTTAAACTCTGCTTTATTACTTTCATGTATGTTGAGCTAGATTCAGTTCCTGCATTTAGTCGAGTACTGTATACTGTGTGTGGTTTTGGTCATATGTTCATTAACTCACTCTAATGCTGTAATGTATCTATAGTTTGCAGTTATTCTCCCAGTACACTTTTTCACTCAATAATGACTGCGTTCGCACTCTTTTATGGCTCCCTTCCTACACAGCTCACTTTGCAGCTGTGTTCCCCTTCATCAGAGTCTTTAGCTCATAGAAACATCCAACTGTGGTAGAGTACACGGACCCTACAAGAATTCATTAAATAGTGACTGTCCATTCTACCAGTAAACATAGGTCTTTCCACTACTGAAATCCATTGTTTAAAAACAAAAACTAAAGAAAATATAAACGTTTACCTTAGCATTTAAATTAATCTGTTAGTGGCATATTCCAGGGACATAGTTGCATAATTTCCTCCCCTCATCTTCTTGAAGTCATATTAGTGCTTGTGAATTCTGGCACTTCTCTCCAGTTAAGTGATAGTTTTTTTTTTTTTTGGTGCTCGGTGTGTGACCAGGCTCTGCTTAGGCTCACTCCACTCCCCTATCCTACCCCCAAATCACATCCACCCCCACTTTACCTAAACTTAAATCATACAACTCCAACTGTCACTTCAAACAGTCCAATCACATTGTGCTAGCTCAACGCAACCACACCCTGTACTCCAAACAAGCCAATCATATCATACTAAATCACATTAAACAGCTAACAACTGGTAGTTTGTAGCTCCCTTGATAATGTCTCCCTCTAGTTCACGTTACTTTTCCTTCCTCATGCTACACTTCTAGTTCTACTACTGCATCTTTCTACATTCAACTCTATCTTGTGTATCATTAAGCCAACATCCGTAACCATCCTCCTCTCAGTGCCAACTGAATGCTATTCAAAAACATCACCGTACCTTATACAAATAACTCCAGTACTCTTCTCCAAAGTAAAAAATTCTTCCTACTGTCATTCTGTTTATTATATTACATCGGTAACTATCGACATTCTTCTGTATACAACACTGACAGTTAAACAAGAATACAAAACCCATATCTCCACTCTTCAGTACTCCCAACCTTATCCCTGTGTGGAGATGTACACCCCAACCCAGGTCCTACCCTTCTACCCTTCCTATTACATCCAACCCTCTTCACTCCTCTAAATCCCTACATATAGTAACACTAAGCTTACAGAGTGTTCACAACAAAACTGCAGACCTTCATACCTGGATAGCTCTCAGTAAACCTGACATTATTGCTACCACAGAGACCTGGCTTAAACTAAATATAAAAGCTTCAGAAACCTTACCTCCAGGAGACAGTGCACTAAGGACTGATAGACCCCACAAAAAAGGAGGAAAAGTAGCACTGCTTTACTGTAATAACTGTAATATATTCCCCTACTGTGATATCATCCCACAATTCTCAACACTGACATTTTGATCTCCTTCCTAAAAAATTAATAACTCAAAATGTTATGTGTCATAGTCCTTTATATTCCCCTGGTAATAACATACCAATACTGGAAGAAATACTGTCCTGGATCTCTAGCAACATTAAAAATGAAACCATCGATCTGGGTGATGTAAACATTAATTGGTTAAATCTTTGTTCTAAAGTTCCATCCTCAAGTGGAAACCTATTTCATTTCACTCAACTTATCAGATCTCCAAAAATATATAAGAGCAGAAGCCTGGAGGGATCCATCCTTGATTGGATATTGGTTTCTGACCCTGCCAAATTCTCCTGTGCTAGTACCCGGCCAAATGCTTTAAGTGACCACCTCCCAGCCTTAGCTCACTGATCAACACCCTCCCTCCACAAACAGCATCATTGTAAACATGTTAAGAATCTTACACATTTTAACCCACAGACATTCACCAATATAGTAAAACATGAATTGGTTTAATTAAAATATCTTCCTCTAGATGAAGCACTGGAACACTTCAATACAACCTTTCTAGAGATGTTAGACATCTGAGCAAGGCCGGTTTTAGAATGGGTACAGCTGAGAGGCCATCATCATCTTTATCCTAACAGTGAACCACAGTCCAGGACGAATAAACCAACAATCCAAAATACTGGACACGAGAGGCTCAAAACTAACTGCTGGTAAATAGATTGATTTATTTTAACGCCACAACAATAGTCAATACACGTGTTTTATCCTAACAGTGTCATATCATAGCCCTTTGAGAGCAGAGGCCATCATCATCATCTTTATCCTAACAGTGTCATATCAAAACCCTGTGAGAGCAGAGGCCATCATCAGCTTTATCCTAACAGTGTCATATCACAGCCCTGTGAGAGCAGAGGCCATCATCAGCTTTATCTCACAGCATTGTGAGAGCAGAGGCCATCATCGGCTTTATCCTAACAGTGTCATGTCACAGCCCTGTGAGACCAGAGGCCATCATCGGCTTTATCCTAACATTGTCATATCACAGCCCTGTGAGAGCAGAGGCCATCATCAGCTTTATCCTAACAGTGTAATATCACAGCCCTGTGAGAGCAGAGGCCATTGTCAGCTTTATCCTAACAGTGTCATATCACAGCCCTCAGCTTTATCCTAACAGTGTCATATCACAGCCCTCAGCATTATCCTAACAGTGTCATATCACTGCCCTCAGCTTGATCCTAACAGTGTCATATCACAGCCCTCAGTGTTATCCTAACAGTGTCATATCACAGCCCTCAGCTTTATCCTGACAGTGTCGATCACAGCCCTCAGCTTTATCCTAACAGTGTCGTATCACAGCCCTCAGCTTTATCCTAACAGTGTCATATCACGGCCCTATTCAGATTAAATGGTATAATCAGAAAATTAATATTTTTCGCCTCATTTTTACCAACCAGCAACAGCGTTTGTGGGGCCCCCTCACAGTGAAGGATGAATGAAGGATACCCTTGTATCCAAGTACACAGTCTTGAGAGACTCCTAAAAGTTCTAAGAGTCTGAATGTTGTGTGATATACTTTATGCCTAACTGCTGAAATGCAATTACTCATTACCTGCATGTTTTACTGATACCCAGAAGAATTATGTATCTGTCCTAGCATTATTGTGTGTGTGCACAGATAAAAATCAGTGATATCTTGCATACAAATGCACATGCGCTTGTGCACGCACACACGAACACACACATGCACAACCACACATTCGCATGCACACGCACACATGCACACACACACAAACACACATGTACACACACACACATACACACATTAGCCACAGCAGTACTAGTTTTGTACTTATTTTAGCAAATAGCAATACAGTGTGTAACCCTTGGTGCGATGATATGGGTTAGTGCCAACATAGCTAGGTGGAGTTTTGTAAAGAATGATATCCTTTGAATATCATACTGATGTGTACAAGATGCTTGTGTTGCAAATGTATTGAAACTGTACGGCATTTGAATATCAAACTGATTTGTACAGATGCTTATATTGCCAATGTATTGGAACTGTGTGGCATTTGAATATCAAACTTATTTGTAAAGTTGCTAGTGTTGAAAAATGTATCAACAGTGGGTCCTGCTGGGCAGAGAAGGAAAATGCATGTGAGGCTGTATGTTTACATGTTCGCAAAGGACCCTGGCAGAGCAAGCAGAGGTTAATGAGCTAGCTTACTTTAAAAAAATAAGGGAAATGTAAATGAGCTGCTAAACCATTAAAATGGCACCCCACAGTGATGAGTAGGACTGGGAAGGGTAGGTCTGGGAGAGGTCATTGTTTAATAGCCTCTGTAAAGAAGAATGGAAGTACTGTAATTGTTTCATGGCTCAAGGGCACTGCCATAAACATTCAGATGTGTATTGTAGCTGCCTATGGTAAATTCCTGTCTCAGCTTCAGTGAGGGATACTGTGAGAACCTAGAGTCAGATGACCAGATGAGGTAATTCTGCCAGCCATCTTGGAAATTATATTTTAGATATTACAGTGGAAAATCTCTGAGAAATGAGACACTCTCCATATCTTTTATATACTAACTTTAATGTCGTACAGTAGTGGGGGAAGCAGTGCAACTGCAAAGGGGGCCAAAAGTTGTTTTCAGCAGTAATAACTGGACCGAACTGTATTTAAACAAAATGTGTTCCGTTGAAGGGCAGATTTGTGTATGTTAGACAGTAATTCAAAAGAACTACTTAAGGTTTATTTAATCCTTACACTTGATCTATTTTTGTGGACATGATTTGAACAAGAAGTGGTACATTAACTAGGGAATTATTTATTTATTTTAAATACAATTGATCATTTAAGCACAGTGGATAAGACTATTAGAGATGTGTAAAATAACACAAAACATTTCCACAGTTAATTTTAGTTGAGTGTTTAAGTCTGATATAATGCTTGTTAGTGTTCCTGTCATGCAGTGCTTTGATTGCTAGCTTGGTTTCAGTGCGTATGCATTCTTTGAAAGTCTACATGTTCTTGATTTGTCCAACAGTGTTTTCACTGTTTCACAAGGTTCCTTTCCTCATATGAAAGACATGCAAGTTTTTGAGATTGCAATCTCCAAATTGCACATAGTTTTGTGTGTGTGTGTGTGTGTGTGTGTGTGTGTGTGTGTGTGTGTGTGTGTGTGTGTGTGTGTGTGAATTTGTTCTTGGTTGCCAAAACAGGATTCCTGCAGTACTTTATAGGGTAAAGTGGATCTCAGAATAATGTTTAACGAGTATGGTCAGTTTTGTGAACTCTGTTCCTTCTGAACCCATAGTCTGAACAAAGTATGGTTGTATCTGTATCTCTCCAGTAAAGAATGACCTGTGGTGTTATGAAAAACTTATGGGTAGACTTAACTTGTGAAGCACCAAATACCAAGAGGTCTCTCCAAGTAGTCCTTTATTTTTTTGAATGCCAGTGTTCATCTTGTGCTGGTATCCACTCTGACATTAGGAACTCAGATCAGAACATGACAAACGCAAACTCATCAATCCAGAAGGATCAAGAAAAATTGCATTGAACCTACCAAGCAACAATTTTTCATATATTATTTTTCCAAATATTTAAACACAAGGTTATTTCTTCTCTACAAAGTATATATTTTGTGTACACCATCCTGATATACTTTGACATCTTTAATTGAAGTAATTATGTTGAACAGTTTGCATCTATCACTTTATATAGTTATCCAAAGCCTTTTACCCACTTTTTATTTCTTAAAAGAATAGTCTGAAAAGAAGTGACCCTAATATAAAATGTACCATAACATTTATATTCATCCGTTAGGGGTGTGCACACTGCCAGGAGCATAGTTGCATGATTTCCTCCCATCATCATCTTTCAAGTCATAATAGCACTATTGAATGCTGGTACTAGCCTTCAGTTAAGTGATCGTCTTTTTTGGTGTTCCGTGTGTGCCCAAGTTCTCTTCTACCATCTTGTAACAATTGGTTCCTAGCAGACTCTCTATTTAGCACCTCTTCCCCTCGCCTAACATCTGGAGTAAGTTTATTTAGGCTATGAGTGCAGTGGGTGCCATTTTCAAAAGTCTCACTAGGTAGTAGCAGCTCAGGTTCCATCAGCGTGGCATGCTTAACATGTAAGTCCATAGAATTTTGCTCAGTAATGCTGTGTTATGAATTTTTTTACATGATTATCCTGACCATGTCTGCTTTTGTATAAGAAAAGATAACCGAAACGGAAAAGCTAGATTTATACATGTTTAAAATTGTAGCCCCATTCTTTTGCAGCAGGATTGCAGTAGGATGTCTTGATTGTGCGCATCTAGAAATTATACATTTCTGCTTGAAAAGCTTGTTTTTTTGATACACTACAATGTTAGAACAGTAAACTGGCGGTAGTTTAATGGTGCACTAATATCCCTTGTTTGTGGTTACATGAATAGTTGTAATACCTTTTCTTTGCTGTGTGTCACTGTTTAATTCTTGGTTGCAGCAGAAAATAGTTATTCTACAAGCTTTCATTGATGCATTTAGTATAATCTCCTGAGTGCAGACATTTAAATAATGCTTGTATTATTTAACCTAATTATATATGAGAGTTGTTACATTGCTTATGTGCTTACAGTCACATTAGTAACATCACTTGTGCTAAATTACTGACTAGATGAATGCTGTGCTGATAAATTTAATTAATGTTAAACTCTGCTTTATTACTTGTATGTATGTTGAGCTAGGTTCAGTTCCTGCAATTAGTAGAGTACTGTATACTGTGTGTGGTTTTGGTCATATGTTCATTAACTCACTCTAATGCTGTAATGTATCTGTAGTTTGTTATGCAGTTATTCTCCCAGTACACTGTTTCACTCAATAATAACTGCTTTCACACTCTTTTATGGCTCCCTTCCTACACATCTCAATTTGCAGCTGTGTTCCCCTTCATCAGTCTTTAGCTCACAGAAACATCCAATTGTGGTAATGTACACGAACCCTACAAGAATTCATTAAATAATGACTGTCCATTCTACCAGTAAACATTGGTCTTTCCACTACTGAAATCCATTGTTTAAAAACAAAAACTAAAGAAAATATAAACGTCTACCTTAACATTTAAATTAATCTCTTAGTGGCATACTCCAGGGACATAGTTGCAGGATTTCCTCCCCTCATCTTCTTGAAGTCGTATTAGTGCTTGTGAATTCTGGTACTTATCTCCAGTTAAGTGATAGTTTTTTTTTTTTGGTGCTCGGTGTGTGACCAGGCTCTGCTTAGGCTCACTTCACTCCCCTTCCCTACCCCCAAATCACATCCACCCCCACTTTACCTAAACTTAAATCATACAACTCCACCTATCACTTCAAACAGTCCAATCACATTGTGCTAGCTCAACGCAACCATACCCTGTACTCCAAACAAGCCAATCATGTCATACTAAACCACATTACACAGCTAACAACTTTTAGTTTATAGCACCCTTGATAATGTCTCCCTCTAGTTCACATTACTTTTCCTTCTTCATGCTGTACTTCTAGTTCTACCACTGCATCTTTCTGCATTCAACTCTATCTTATTCATCACTAAGCCAACATCAGTAACCATCCTCCTCTCAATGCCATCTGAAAGCTATTCAGAAACATTTATTTTATTTATTTATTTTATTTTACATTTGTCGACCGGGATAGTCCGGCTGGATGCATGTCCATTTTCAGCGGAGGCCCGGGGAGAAAAGCTCCAAGGGTAAGCAGCTACAGCATTATATAATACCAGCATTACATATTACAAACAGACTATTTACAGAGATTACATAAGTAAGCAAGTTAAACAAGTTCCACAGGTTCCAGTTAATCCTGAGCACAAGTCAGGATTAAATTAAATTACACAGTAAACTGGTTAACAGATTTTTACACATTCTAGAGAGAGTTAGCCAGGCTTGATACATTGACATAGCCAGTTAAGTGACAAATGTTGTTTGAGTCTAGTTTTAAATTGACCTAAGGTGGAAAGTAAGGTAATATCAGCTGGAAGAGAGTTCCAGGATCTACTTACAGAGTTTGCAAAGAGAGAATCACCTGCTCTGTTATTAATTTTGCTAGTCTGAATTAGTAGTTTATTAGAGGATCGAAGCGGTCTAGGATTGTTATAGGGGGTGATAATATTTTTAAGTGCAGGAGTATTGTCCGGATTATAGAGGATATTATAGGCAATAATCAGTTGGTTATACTGGATTAGGCTGGGTAGTTGAAGCCACCCAAGCTGATTTAGATTGATGCAATGATGTGTCCTAAAAGGCAGCCCAGTGGCAAACCTGGCAATGTGGTTGTAGTAAATTGAGAGTTTGTTAAGGACAGTCTTGTTTAAATTCGAGAGTAGAGAGGATGCATACAGAAGGGTTGAAAGAAGGTGAGAGCGAGCTATGGCAATTTTAGTTGGAGGGATTAGGAAAGCTTATTATGTAAAGTGACCCTAGTTTTGTATTGATGGTTTTGATAGTTTGGTTAACAAGTAGGTCAAATTTTAGATTATTGTCTATGATGACACCTAATAGTTTTGTAGATGGATCAGGGGAGATTATTGTGCCGTCATTTGATTTTATGGTAAAGGTGAAAGCGGTAGACCTACGTGTTGGTGAAAATAACAGCATTTTAGTTTTTTTGGGATTTAGGATCAGACAATGTTCAGAAAGCCAGTTTTCTATGGTATTAAAGATGGTCTGGTTAGCTGACCATAACTCTACTGGAGATGTGGCTGAGCAAATCAGAGTAGAGTCATCAGCATATTGGATACAGCTGACTTTTGGGATGACAGTATAAAAGTCGTTAATAAAGATGGAGAACAGCAAGGGCCCTAGTATAGAGCCTTGTGGTACTCCAAGGGTGTTAGGTAGAAGGTTAGAGAGTTTGTTCTGCCAGAGGACAGCCTGTTGTCGACCATTCAGGTAGGATTGAAACCATTGGTGGGCTACAGTATTTAGACAGAATGTTTGCAGGGTGTGGATTAAAAGTTGGTGATCAACCATATTAAATGCCTTGGAAAGATCCAAAAAGAGGGCTGAGGATATATAATTATTGTTGTGATTATGGTTTATGGTGTTAGTAAAGGCTAGGAGGGCTGAAGTAGTGCTGTGATGAGGATGGAAGCCATGCTGAGTGTCTGCCATAAGGCGATTTTGGATTAGGTGGTGCATGAGTTGTCTATGAATACATTTTTCTATAATCTTTGCAAGTGGAGAGAGTATAGCTATTGGCATATAATTGGAGAATTCAGTAGAGCTGCCTCCTTTGTGAAGTGGGATTACATAGGATATTTTCCAGATGGTGGGAATTTTAGCTTCTACTATGGTTCGATTGATTAGTATTGAGATGGGGTAAGCAATAGCATCAGCTGATTTTTGTAGGTACTTGGCAGGGAGTTGATCAGCAGAAAGTGTAGTAGGTTTTAATTTTTTGATCAAGGTACGGATAAGTGAAGTGGCGACTGGTTGGAAGCTGAACGCGAGTAGGTTTCTAGGGTTGCTACTTTCAGGACCAGGGGAGCTAGGAGGTAGTTGGCTAGCTAGGGCTTGAATTGTCTCAGTAAAGAATTGGTTAAAACTATCAGAAACATCTTCAGGGGTTTTATCAATAGTAGTAGCAGGGATTGGGGTTGACGTTTGTCCAGGATGTAGTAGATTATTTAAACCTGCCCAAAACTTCTGAGGGTTATTTTGATTTACTGTCTGTAAATTACAGTAGTATTGTTTTTTGTCTTGTAAAATTGATTTTTTGGTTACGTTCCGGGATTGCCTGTATTTAATGTGATCTTTGAGGGTCTTTAGAAGAACGCCATAAAGCCCATGCTTTGTTTCTAAGGGTAATTTTGAGTTTAGACTCTATAGAAAGCCATGGTGCAGTTTTTGCCTTGGTTCTCTTTGAACGAACAGGTGCATGCAAATCAAGGATCTCAAGGAATTTGTTGTTAAAGTATGCTACTGCTTCCTCTAAGGGGAGGTGTTTTAGAATAGACCAATTACATGAGTTTAGTTCTTGTTGGAATTTGGCAGGGTCAAAGTTTTTATTGTTTCTAACCTTTTTGAGTAAGGGTTGTTGGGAATTAATGGTTTTGTGCTTAATTACATATGTGCGAAGGTGATCGCCTAGGCCATTAAGGAAGGTACCAGAGGTGAACAGTTGGGGGTGACTGTTTATGAGTACCCAGTCAAGTATACTTTCTTTTTGGTTGGGTTTACCTATCCTGGTAGGGGTGGATATGATTTGTGTAAATGCATGCAGGTTAATATGGGTGGTTGGGGATTCTGAGGAACAGGTGCCCCAGTCTATGTTAAAGTCTCCAAGTAGTAGGGTTTCTTGGGGGTAGTGACATGATAGCCAGTGCAGGATATCTTCAAATGTAGATATATTGTTACCTGGGGGAATGTACATACAGATGATATTAATGCATTTATTTTTATTAAGTTGCAATTTGGTGGCAAGAATCTCTGAGTTATTAATCTGAGGAGGTTGTATTACATCTATGGTGACATTCAACTCAGATTTATAGAGTACAACTACCCCACCCCCTTTCCTTGAAACATGATCCAGCCTGTGTATATTGTACCCAGGTGGTAACACTTCATTGTCGTTAGTGTTAGGTTTTAACCAGGTTTCAGATAAACAGAGAATCTCAGAGGAGTGGACATCCAGAAGTGCATGCATTCATGTACCTTGTTATTAATGCTTCTAATATTGAGATGACAGACTAGGAGAGAGTTAGTTGGTCTATTAATTGTAGGTTTGTAGCTTAGATTGCAAGTAGAGGGGGTATGTGTATCTGAAGTGAGTGGGCCAGGGTTGGGGTGAATATCACCACCAAGTATTACGTTGAGTCTATACTTGGTGACGAACTTCAGGAATTTGTTTATTAGTTTGTGGTAGTGTTTGGATATAGAGCTAATGTGCCTGGGGTTGAGATGTTGATAGACTGAATAAGATGTTGGATAGGATCTGGTACTGTAAGTATGGCTGAAGGTGGAAGAATTTACAGCTGGAGTGATAGTATGGTCTTTGGGACCTGAAATCCCGTGAGAAACTGGTTTTCATACAAGGTAAGCAGGTGTGGTGTGAACAAGAGGGGTAGTAAAGAGGAGTATATCATTATCTGTGATTCGGCTAGTGAGTTAAGGAACTGTTTTACCTGGTGATGCAACACCAGAAGATAGAGTGGTGAGGTCAAGGTACTGGAAGGGGGCTGGGAGAATGCCAGATGAAAGCTAATAGGTGCTATTAAAATGTAGGTAGTAGAATGGGGGTGGGTGGAATTATCCCAGATGAAAGCAGATAGGATCTAGAAAGTGGGGGAGTGGCTATAGTACTATAAATTTAGAGGTACATAGGGTGGGAGGGAATTGGGGGCAGGGAGGGGAGCGAAGAGATCCCAAGCGTAGCGGGGCTATTGCAGTTTACAAGGTTTCCTAAGGTGTCCTAAAGCTATAAGGTAAGTATTACAGCTCTTAATGTAAGAGTCAATTTACTTCAGTTATAGGGGAAGGAGGCAACCACTCAAGTAGAAACAAAGAGCCCTATGGATGACCAATATGGTGACCTGCTTAATTACAAAGCACTGTAAGTGAAAGCTTAACAAATGCTTTTGTGTGTGCAACCTACTCTGTTTAAATGTTGAGAGAAACTGATTGCAGTCCTGTAGACACCGTTTTGTAGGGAACTGTAGAGTTCAACTAGGAAAACATCACCGTACCTCATACAAATAACTCCAATACTTTTCTCCAAAGTAAAAAATTCTTCCTACCGTCTTTCTGTGTATTATATTACATCAGTAACTATCCACATTCTTCTGTATACAACACTGACAGTTAAACAAGAATACAAAACCCATATCTCCACTCTTCAGTACTCCCAACCTTATCCCTCTCAACCCAGGTCTTACCTTTCTACCCTTCCTATGACATCCAACCCTCTTCACTCCTCTAAATCCCTACATATAGTAACACTAAGCTTACAGAGTGTTCACAACAAAACTGCAGACCTTCATACCTGGACAGCTCTCAGTAAACCTGACATTATTGCTACCACAGAGACCTGGCTTAAACTAAATATAAAAGCTTCAGAAACCCTACCTCCAGGAGACAGTGCACTAAGGACTGATAGACCCCAGAAAAAAAGGAGGAAAAGTAGCACTGCTTTACTGTAATTCCCCTACTGTGATATCATCCCACAATTCTCAACACTGACATTTTGATCTCCTTCCTAAAAATAAATAACTCAAAATGTTATGTGTCATAGTCCTTTATATTCCCCTGGTAATAACATACCAATACTGGAAGAAATACTGTCCTGGATCTCTAGCAACATTAAAAATGAAACCATCATTCTGGGTGATGTAAACATTAATTGGTTAAATCTTTGTTCTAAAGTTCCATCCTCAAGTGGAAACCTATTTCATTTCACTCAACTTATCAGATCTCCAAAAATCTATAAGAGCAGAAGCCTGGAGGGATCCATCCTTGATTGGATATTGGTTTCTGACTCTATCAAATTCTCCTGTGCCAGTACTCGGCCAAATATTTTAAGTGACCATCTCCCAGCCTTAGCTCACTGATCAACACCCTCCCTCCACAAACGGCATCATTGTAAACATGTTAAGAATCTTACACATTTTAACCCACAGACATTCACCAATATAGTAAAACATGAATTGGTTTAATTTAAAATATCTTCCTCTATATGAAGCACTGGAACACTTCAATACAGCCTTTCTAGAGATGTTAGACAGTCTAGCACCCCTCTGGATAAAAAGAGTGAAATCTAACCATGTCTCATGGCTAACCAAATCCACTAAAGCACTGATGCTATCTAGAGATAAAACTTGGAAACTGCCGCAAAAACTCAATAACCCCTCAGACCTATTGAGATTCAAACAGCTCCATAAACAAGTGAAAAAGCTAGTATCCAAGGACAAAAAAGATTATTATTTAACACTTCAAACAAATCATAACCAAAATCCCAAAAAAAATCTGGACATCTGTAGGATCACCTCTCAACCCTGGTACAAAAAACCCATGTCCACACCGAGACAAAACACCCATATAAGCAGCTAGTCTCTTCAACTCACACTTTATAAATTCCATAATTAACATTACTGCTAACTTTCCACAACTACACTCCAACACAAGTTATACTGGATCAACCATACTACCCCACTTTTCAAAATCCCACTCCTCCACTACGTCACCTTTGGATGAATCAGCAATTAATGCTTCACCCACTTTCTCATTTACTAGAATGCCAATTTCCACTATAAAAAGGCTACTCCTCAGGCTAAAACCCAGCTCTAATGCACCATACAAGCTCCCCATTGAATGTCTAAAACTCGCTGCAGAAGCCATTGCCTTCCCTGTTAGTACACTAATCATCAGGTCCATCCAAGAGTCATATGTCCCAAAATGTTGGAAATAGCTTTTATCATACCCATCTGTTAGTATACTAATCATCAGGTCCATCCAAGAGTCATATGTCCCAAAACGTTGTCAAGTCTATCCAAGAGTCACATGTCCCAAAACGTTGGAAAAGAGCTTTTATCATACCCATCCATAAGGGTGGCCTGGTTCCTCTGTTCAAAAAGAACTTATCAGAGAAGAACCCCCCTTTTAATTTTCAGTTCCAGTCCCTCATATATCCTCCTAATTAACCTTATTATTGTGTCAGGGAATGCAAATGCTTCCATTGCCCTACTCGTAAAGGTCCATCTTACTCTGTTGAATGCTTTCTCTGCATCAAGTCTACCAACAAAAGTGGTATTTTCTTGCATTTTGCTTCCCTCTGGACCATCATTGTTCTGTTAATGTTGTAAAGTGTCTGCCTCCCATCCACAAAATCATATTTATCCACATCTATCAATTTTGGTATCAATTTTTTGACTTTCTTTTAACCATTGCAGACATATACATTTTATAATATTTATAATCGTGGTTTAGAATAAAAATGGGCCTATATGAAGTTGGCTCTTATGGTCCTTACCATCAGTAGGTATTATAGCCACCACAGCTTTCCTTCCAGGATGTTGGTACTTCCCACCTTTTAAAATATTGTTAAACAAAACATTCAAGATCTTTATCACTTTCTTCCCCCCAAGCTTCCAAATTACCACAACAATACCATCTCTTCCTGGAAATTTTCTTGTAGATTGATACTATTTGCTTTATATTTAGAGACTTTTTTTCACATTCTGACATAACTTTTATATGTGGCTATGATCTAGATTGAGGGAGGTGAAAATAATTAAAGTACAAAAAGGTGCACTCTGGTGCTGTTGGGAATTGGAGTAATCCATCTATTTTATACCTGGATTCACTCACATGAAGGGACCTACAGAAAGATTATTACAGGTTTATCCTGTAAGCCACAGACAGCAGCTGTATTCTCTTTTTATGGCTTACGGGGGGGGGGTCCTTCTGCCCATCAGCTAAAAGTTAATTTAAGCTACATGTGACATTATTAGTTAACCAGGGTCAGTGCTGTATGTTTGTAAGAATATTTAAATTATCTTGTTCAAGATAAGGTGGGAATGTGAATTGGAAAATTTATTAATACATCAAACCAAATATGTTGTCCAACTGGTATGATGTGTACCAATGTCTAGGTTGAATATATAGATGGCTAATATTTTTACTCAAACTTTGGTAACCATGCAGACTTGATGCTGCCTGTAGAATTGAGTGTATACTTTGTTCATTTGGTATTGTTTTGTAATGAGATTTTTTTGATTTATAAGTTAATACGACTTTGAGATTGTTAGTGAGGTTTTATTAGTGTCACTGTTTGAGCTGTGTCATTTTGTGTTTGGTTTATGGATATCATATTTGGCAACATATTTGGATGTTTTGGTCAGTGGAGTCTTCTAGAAACTGGATGAGTTTTATTACTTTGAATGTTAGAGTAAACTAACCCAACCAAAGTAGAGCCATTCATTATTTAAGGAATTGAAGCCCTGAATTGTAACATTACTGGAAGCACATTTAGATGGACAGGAACAGGCCAGGTTAATAATAATAAAAGGTTATGAGGCCTATGAAGTAGTGTTGATTGTTCTTGGTTTATGGAGATAAAGAATGTGTTACTTGAGGATTATGGCTGTTATGCTGAATTTAAATGTTATGTTGGGATAACATAGCTTACTGCTTATAATGTTTATTTGCTGCCAAGTGCTTCACAGGTAAAATGTCATTAAATGTTGAGAGGAATGATAGCACGTTATTAAGGTCTGACAATATTTCTAGATGACTGGAGTTGAATAATGGATGTTCCAGAAGTAAGAGTTGACCCAAGGATATTGGCAATGTCCTTGGGATCAGTATATTTAATGCCATTCTGGGTTAGCTCTCATTTAGATTCTTGACATAGTTATAGAATGCCTTGTGATTGTTTTTGGAAACTTTGGTAATTTTATTTTTTGTAACTAGCTTTGGAGGTTTTCATGAGGGATCTCATCTTCCTACTGAGGCTGGTAAGGGAGCTTTTTTGCATCCTGGGATTTTCCTCTTTTCTGCAACAGTTTCTTCCTTTTGTTGTAAAGTTTGTTTATGGCAGGGGACCACAAGATTGGCTTCATTTTTTTGGAGGAGAGCATCTTGGTTCTATTTGGGATGGCACGACTCATGCATGAGTGGATGTGTCGTACACTGCCTTAGTGTAGGATTCAGCAGTCGAACTTTCAGTTCCTGCCTGCATGGGTGTCGTGAAGTTTGTGACTTCTGACTTGAGTAGCATGAAGTTGGCTTTGGAGAAGTTTTTTATGTAGGTTTCCTTACTGGGGGGTGGGGGTGGCATGTGGATGTTAAGGGTGATTGGCGTATGGTCAGACCTTACCAACGAGGATGTGACCTTAGGTGTGGAGCATCTATTTCCCATGTTGGTAATGACCAGGTCTAGGATATTGGAGCCCCTGGACTATGGATTAGTTGATCCAGGGCATTGGAATTTCTGAATTCCATGAACCGTTGGGCAAAGGTGTTGGTACATGAGTAGTTTTCCCAGTTAATGGCAGGGTAGTTGAAATCACCCAGTATTAGGGTGTTTGATTGTATCTTAATATTTTCCAGTATGTTTAGAAAGGTGTAGTGAGAACCTTGGGGCATGGTGGGGAATCTGTAGCAAGCTACAGCTTGGATTGCAGTCTTACCTAATGTTAGTTGCACCTGAAGAATTTCAGATGCATTGTGTTGGGCAACTAGCCTGGTGGTGTGAATATCCTTGGTGAATATGGACACTCCTCCACCTTTAGTGTTTCGGTCCTGGTTTGGTGGCCAAAAAGTGTGCTAAGAGTTGTAGCCCGGTATTGCAGGTGTGCTGTCTGGAGCCTTGAACCAGGTCTCATTTACTGCACAGATATCGATGTTCTCCACTTTTAGGAGTGCCTCAAGAGAGTGCATTTTGAGGTTTAGACTTCTAGCATTGAGTAGCATTACCTTCAGAATTTGCATGCTTGTACCTGTTACGGTGGTGGTTTTGTCCTTTGAACTTTGCATAAAAAAGGCACTATAGGGGGTGGCAAGAGCCTTAGCCAGTAACCTGAATCCCAGGGGCGACAGGTGCAGACCATCTCTGGCAAGGCATCGTGGTCTGTTGATCATGTCGTCCCAGGCAGACAGATACTGGATCCTCTTTGAATGACACCAGAAGCTTAGCCAATTGTTGAAGTCAATCATTTTGTCCTTATATTGTGGTATCATTCTGGGCGAAGGCAGGATGCTACTCAGGGGTAGGGTCATATCTGCCTGGGCCACATGATCCGAGAGCTCTTCCATGTCTCTTTTCATGTAGTCCAGGGAGGTACATCTCAAGTCATTCACTCAAACATGGACAATGACAGAGTCATAGTTTTACTTGTTGTGGAGTGACTTGAGTGCAGGCATTATGTGGCGGATCCTGGCACCTGACAGGCAGCTGAGAATTTTCTCCTTGTTCAGCCTGGTGAGTGGGACATCAGTGTGCCTGACTATAGAGTCACCTATGACTAAAGTGTTAGGTACGTTGTCTTGCCTTAGAGGCTGTTGCTGGGTGGCACACTGATGTTGTGAGCTATGTGACAATTTGGTTGTGATTGGTGTTTGTTTGCGTGTCACCTTTGGAGGTCCTTTTTGCTTGGGCAGGTTACAGTTAAGGGCCTCCGCATGTGTGGATTTAATGTTGCTATGTGTGGGTGTTGGTGGTGTGGGTTTAGAAGGGCTATGTGTCACTTGAGGTGTACTGTGGGTGTTAACCTTCTCCTCTTGACTGTCTAGCACAGTCTTGGGTGGAGAGAGCTTTGCTTCCAGTTTGGCTATGTAAGTGCATCTCTCACAGGTTGTAGTGTTGGGTGGTAGGAGGAGAGGGTTGTCTGTGTACATGAGGTGATTGCTGCATTGCTCCAGTATGCCCAGATTCACCAGATGGACAGGAGAAATCACCGTAAGCTGACCCTTGGACTTGCCTGGTTTGGTGCTTTTTTTGTAAAGTACAGGAGCTGTTTTCCCTTGCCTTAGCAAGGTACTTTGTAATTATAGGCTGTTTAGTGCCTACAATTAATTTCTCCTTATTAACAAGAAGAGTTGAGTACTTGTATCAGTTTAAAGCTTCCTAGTGCTTTCCAGCAGGTATTAGAGCAAATGCTAATCACAGGGATGCTTAAAGGTAAGATGAAAAAAAAAATGGTTTATCCTAAACACTGCAGTGTGCACTAGATAAGTTAGATGTGAAAGTAGGTAACTTAAGTTTTACCTATCTAAAAAGTTAAGTTTTAGTGGAGAGTCACTATTTTTAAAACAGCAAGATAGATTGAAAGGGCGTGGTCACTTTTGTATTCTGGTACTATGGAATACAGTAGGATGGCCAATAAATTTAAATAGTTGAAGGGGAGTGATTTTACAAAATGATAATTTTGTGCTTACTCCCACAAGCCAGTGAAAGCAGAGAGGAAATTAGATATATGGTCAAATTAACCTAAGAGGCAGGCAACTAGAAAGACAGTGGTATTTAAGAACATGACAGTAAGCGGGTGGGAGGCTGGGGAAAAAAATTTATGCCTGACTCACAAGAGACAGAGCGGTGGTCTCTTTTGAAGTTTTAATATGCAGTTAAAAGCAGAATACATGTAAAACAAAAGGTAAAGAAAACAAATCACAATATTCAAAATATAAAAAGGCAGTAAAGTAATACAAAATACAAAAAATAAAAAGCAAACTAACCTTTCCTTTACAGCAAAGTGTAGCAGAGTCTGGGTGAGCCATTCTATGACTAAGACTCAAGAGGAATCATGACACATGCAACACCTGCAATGCCACAGAGATACCTTACAAAAAGGATACAAGGCCTAAATGACATGTCCTATGTGGATCTAGTCAAAGCCCCGTCACTATACTAGGTATCTTACAGACTGTCCTGTGTCTAGCATACAAGGCATCCTCCAACCCAGTACTGAAGGATTTGCTGCATATCATCAAGCCAAATGGCATCAGAAGTACTATTGTCTAGGGATCTAAACCTCTTCTGCAACATCAACAGAATGGTTTGGAGGAGCCAGGTATATCTTGCAGAGGAATACTGCTGCTGTGGAACAGACTCCCCATACACATAAAACAAAGTTCATCCCTGTCCATTTTCAAGCACAGCTTAGTTTTGTGGATGGGAAACAGAAATTTTACCCCAGGAATGCCTTCTGTTCTATTAATGAACAAAGGCAGGTCCTAAATGTTTATCCCATGCACAGGTATCTCCCATCCCATTATTTAATGGTATGATCCCAGTTAGTCATTAGTAGTAATATAATTATCGACCATGGGAAGGGTAAGGCCAATCTTTAACCAAATGGGATAGGTAATTACAAGCACAAAAAGGAAAATTGGCTAGGCTTAAAATGGTTGACAAGGACAGTTGGGACAGTACTTATCTATGATCTTATGAGCCTATAAGAGTTTCTAGAGGTATAACACAGCAGGTATGATAAACAACACCAGACAGCAATAGTATCCCTGAAGGAGTCAACGATTCATAAAGACAGGGTAGCTCCCTAGGCTTGTAAGGGCCCTAGGGCCATTAATCTAGTGACCTTCTATGAAACCGTAAAGCCATAAGAAGATTCCTCCCTCCTCTAAACAAAAACAGTGACCATTACTCATAAGTAGGGTGAGTACTTGAGCATAGCTCCATCTTATAGGCCCATTTCAATTTGGAACCATGACGACAAGTTTGCGTCTCCTTTATTTCATTCTATTTAGCCCACTGTTTGACATAATTCAGAATGCTTAGTGTGGGTTTCTTGGTAGATAACCCCTTGATATTTTTTTGAAAATGAGACTGATAATGAAAATGGATCAGTAGAAGTGGAAGGATTTGATTATAAATGCTGAAAACACGTTGAATCATGTTAAATGGTACTACATGGTAACGATTCTGCTGGCCTTCAGGTTTATTCTGGATTTTGTGGATCCTGTAATGACATATACATCACAGGTAAGACTCCTGCTCAGCTTTCAGTGTTTAAATACAACTTTGTAAATCTGTGAATGTTTGTGGAATTTGTTTTTGCTCTATTTCATGTACCTGCTATGAATTACTTCACCTGTGCCTGTGTCTGAAAATGGTCAGCACCACTTCAATAAACAAACATAAATAAATATAGTAAAATTAATAGTATAACCAGACAAAGGCTGCATTTTTAATACTTTAGTTGCTATTTGTCTCAAGCTTTCGACAGCAAAAGTAGGACAGTTGGATTTACATTGTTGTAAGGTTAGGGTGAAAAAAGGTGAAGAGCTCATTGTTTGCAGATGATGAGTTGATACATCTCACAAAATTAGACCTGGATGTGCCATGGCTTTTCTGACTGCTTGAAAAAGTCTGTTTTTTTTCAGGGTATAAAATAAACATAAGACAAGGGTAATTGGAATAAGTTATAGACCATGTTAAGTTTTCTTGAGTGAGTTTGTAATCCTCTGGGAGGTGATATATACAAAATACTTAAGAATTTGATTAGGCGATATGGCTGAAAGCTCTGTAACATGATGAGTTCAAAAGAGTGTTGTAAGATGTTTTAAATGTGGAATTTGACAGGATTAGAATTGGATCCAAAGGTTCAGGCTTTGTACTTTTATGTGCTGCCCTTGCTACTGTATTCTTTCAATCATTTCCAGTCAACGCCCTGAGTATTTTACAAACGCAGGTAAGAATATAATGAGAAATTTCATTTAGGATGGTGGTAAAGCATGTAGCATGTATCCCATGGGAGAATCCTGTACTATCCAAAGACTTAGAAGGATAAAGTTGTTACAGATACCTATTTGTATGTTAATGCTGTGCAGTTTAAATTATTGTATTTGTTAGCTTCCCCAGAAAGTAGTTCAGGATTGAATTTTACCTTACCTGTTGGTTGTAATAATGTGGGGCTTTAAAGGCAGGTATATGGAGGTGGGAGGCCCATATGAACTGTTGTGCTTTTCTGATATTATTGGTTTGGGGTGCTTGATCTCAAGTTCACCAGATGTTTGACTGCACAGTGCTTTAGGAATAGGATATGAAGGGATGGTTGGTACTGATAGAAGAATTGGACTTGCTGCTTGCACCATTCACATAGCATTGTCTTCACTGGTTCTGGAAGCAAGAAGAGATGGTTCTGTTATGAAAAGTCCAGTTAGTTGGGAGCATAAGGCATTGAGGGAGCTTAATTCTGGTTTACAGCAGAAAGTAAATGACACTGGGATCTCTTTTAGATATGGCAAACAATGATGGTGCTGGATATGACAATTGTCATGGTACGTAACTAATTCTAGGTGATTTAGAATATGTGGGTGGAAATGCTTGCACAAATATTTTGTATTCCTCAAAGTTTAAACAAGATGTTTACGCATGTAGACATGTTTACTGGAACTGAAGTGAAGGTGTTATTGTAACGTAGGAAAATATTTTGGGTTATGTTCACAGGTGGTAGGTTTTAAGATGGGTCTATATCATCTAAGAGTGACAAAGGGATATAGCTGTAGCAAAGGCATTGTTGTTACTTGGATATGTTAGGCACAATCATTCTGCTAAGAATGAAAACAATTGGTGGGGAGGGGGGATTCATGAAGGCTCATAATGGCATAGTCATCACTACAGGGATTAGGAGCAGCTGGAATAACTGGAAACTAGGTATTCTGCAACTGTGTCATAATGGCACACAAACTAATGCAGTGCTGAGGAAGCTCCCTATTGAAATAAATGTGTCATAATAGCACATAAACTAATGCAGTGCTGAGTAAGCTCCCTATTGAAATAAATGTGTCATAATAGCACATAAACTAATGCAGTGCTGTGGCAGCTCCCTATTGATATAAATGTGTCATAATAGCACATAAACTAATGCAGTGCTGAGGCAGCTCCCTATTGAAATAAATGTGTCATAATAGCACATAAACTAATGCAGTGCTGAGGCAACTCCCTATTGAAATAAATGTGTCATAATAGCACATAAACTAATGCAGTGCTGAGGCAGCGCCCTATTGAAATAAATGCGTCATAGTAGCACATAAACTAATACAGTGCTGAGGCAGCTCCCTATTGAAATAAATGTGTCGTAATAGCACATAAACTAATGCAGTGCTGAGGCAGCTCCCTATTGAAATAAATGTGTCGTAATAGCACATAAACTAATGCAGTGCTGAGGCAACTCCCTATTGAAAAGAATGTGTCATAATAGCACATAAACTAATACAGGGCTGAGGCAGCTCCCTATTGACATAAATGTGTCATAGTCACACGTACACTAATGCAGTGCTGACGCAGCACCCTATTGAAATACATGTGTCATAATAGCACATAAGCTAATGTAGTGCTGAGACAGCTCCCGATTGAAATAAATGTGTCATAATAGCACATAAACTAATGCCGTGCTGAGATAGCTCCCTACTGAAATAAATGTGTCATAATAGCACATAAACTAATGCAGTGCTGAGGCAGCTCCCTATTGAAATAAATGTGTCATAATAGCACATAAACTAATGCAGAGCTGAGGCAGCTCCCTATTGAAATAAATGTGTCATAATAGCACATAAACTAATGCAGTGCTGATGCAGCTCCCAATTGAAATAAATGTGTCATAATAGTACATAAACTAATACAGTGCTGAGGCAGCTCCCTATTGAAATAAATGTGTCATAACAGCACATAAACTAATGCAGTGCTGAGGCAGCTCCCTATTGAAATAAATGTGTCATAATAACACATAAACTAATGCAGTGCTGAGGCAGCTCCCTATTGAAATGAATGTGTTATAATAGCACATAAACTAATGCAGTGCTGAGGCAGCTCCCTATTGAAATAAATGTGTCATAATAGCACATAAACTAATTCAGTTCTGAGGCAGCTCCCTATCGAAATAAATGTGTCATAATAGCACATAAACTAATGCAGTGCTGAGGCAGCTCCCTATTGAAATAAATGTCATAATAGCACATAAACTAATGCAGTGCTGAGGCAGCTCCCTATTGAAATAAATGTCATAATAGCACATAAACTAATACAGCTCTGTGGCAGCTCCCTATTGAAATGTCGACAGTTGAAATGCTGAGTGCTGACAAGCTGGAAAAAAGAACAAAGAAGAAAGATAGGCCATAAACCCAGGAAAAAAGTGAATCCCAAAGATTTCTCTTCTGGTTTAAACTTCTTTTTTGCAGAGTGGTAAACCCACTACACCTCTGTACTTACATATATATATATATATATATATATATATATATATATATATATATATATATATATATATATATATATATGTACCAACTCTGAGATCACCATATCATGGAGAAAAGGAAATATCCCAAGAAGTGGTCATCTTGAACTTAGTATATATAAGTCCATTTCTTGACCATTGTCTCCATGTTTCAAGACTCACTCTAGTGGGTCTGGTACTGGGGAGACACACAAGCCACCAGGGGAACTACAAGAGTGTCCTAACAGTACTAAAACTGTGACAGTGGTCAGTGGGCGGGGGAAACCATGGGTGGAAATATGTGTCAGAGGGACAGGTGTGGAGACTGTAGGTGTGTGTTTGTGTATGTTTGTGTGTGTGTGTTTGTGTGGGTGTGTGTGGGCATGTGTTTGAGTGGTTACTAGTGTTTGCGTGGAAAGTAACTGTAAGGAAGATGTCAGTGCCTACATGAGCAATAGATTACTACTGTAACATGCAGGTCAGTAATGATCAGTAACGATCTGCATGTTGTAGTCATAACTGTGATTTAGAAACATGGATATTAGTTGATTTTAAGGTCTTACCTCAATGTTGCTGACATGTCTCTGAGTCACAAGTTAGCCATGAACAGAACATGGTCTGCTAGACCCTTTCATGAATCTCCAGTCTTGTTTATAATAATGGTTACTAAGAATGTTATTACAAAGAAATGGGGAAACAGATCCATTTCCAAATTTAGACAATGTAGTGGAGATGAATGAATATGGTAAAAGGGAGACTTGTATGGCTAAAACGATTTTATGGATTATAGATGTTGCTATGTGGCTACTGTTGCATTATGTATAAAGGTGTGCTTTGGCAAATGAAAGTAAGGGCTACTTTATGTAATATGCTGAAAAGGAAACTTGCTGTTATGTGAAAAAAAATGAATTTTCTGCCTTTTCACTGTGCTGCATTAGCTTGGTATTTTTGATTTTTAATTTTTGGGGAGCTGAGTAACTTTTTTGAATGAAATATTTACTTTCTGGTATGTCTATTAACTTCTTTGTTCAAGAATTCACGAAACAGCCAAACATGATGGCTCCCAAAATCAAGGATAATTTTTAAATTTTACTGTAATTCACTTAAAGAGCTAATAGAACAGCATGTTTTATATCAACGTGCATCTTCTGAGCAATAAGAATTGTGAAACTCTAATGCCAAGCATTATTGACTTACTATAATCCTCAATGACTTACCAGAAAATCAATAATTTGCAAAGCACAGAGCATAAATATATCAGGGACATTGGAGAGGTATGCCTCTTGGTAGTTGAAATATAGATTTTTTTTTGTAAAGTAACTTATGCATTATAACTGCACTGTATGACTTCTTTATGTGGTTTGGTTATTATGAATGCATTGGAAATTTCTTCTTTTAAAATGATTATTCTTAATATTGGTAAAATAAGATGTTCTTAGTGTACTGCATGTATTATTTCCAATCAGGATTGGCAAAGTCTCTATGAGTAGCACCTGTTAATGATGGAAATGTCCAATTAGTGGGGGAAGTCTGATATGGCGTGGGTAAAAAATGAGGACATAATGTTTTATTGTTTAGCCGCTTCAAATGATATATGTGATGAGGAGTGTAGCAATTCAGTATAAAATTGATCCTGACAGTATCATATTGCATTGCTTTGATTGTAATAATGCTGGATGTTAAAAAATGTTTTCTATTATGAATAATGTGATAGTGGTGTTGTCTTTAAAGTCACCCAGTAATGAACTTGTACACTTTATGTTGCAGGGATTGAAGTCTGTAGGTTACATGCGTAAGTAGCACCCATTATTGGTAGCCCATAACTGGTAACACAACTTAAGAGTAGGTACTAATATGTTCCCTACCATTGAGTGCCTCACAGTATTGGTCAGTACATTGGCAGAACTGTGCCAGGTATTATGTATTCCAGAATTTTTTTCCAGTTTCTGCATATGTGTAGATTAGGTAATGAATGGGTCAAGCTAAATTCTCAAGTTATTGTATGTATGGACAGTTTATTAAGGTTGTTTATCTAGGGCTAAGATGTACTAGTCATAGTTAACTGTGCTGACACCCTTTTGAGTGCCAAACCACAAGCTTTTGGTTTTGCTTAAATTAGCTACAAGTCCTAGCTACTTTAGTCTAAGGGGAAAGCTGGGTCAGTTTAATACTAACCTCCTGTGGGACCTGATAACAATGTTCAGAGCTTCATAGGTGTGTACTACTCTAACACCCACTAGGGCCCTTAAAAGCCTAGCCATGCAAGACAAGTGTGACCTACAAATTTGATCTGATTTATATTGGATTTACAGGGTGATTTACTTGACTGCCTCTCTCCATCTCCATCAGAGACATAGGAGCTAGACTAGCAGTGAATTTCTAATTACCCATCCACTGCTTCAAGTTACACTTAAATAGGGATAGGTAGCAACTCTGCTTCTCATGGATGGGGAGCCTGTTCCAGAGAACAAGAATTCTATGAGAAACTTATCAGTCTCTCTAACATGTCCTGTTTATGTTGCAAGCAAAAATTAGGTCTTTTAATCTAGTAGTTCTGATGCTGTTTGTTTTTTTGGATATATAAGATCCATCAAAACAGGGTCTAGGCATGCCAAACAAAAATAATCTCTCATAAGTCTGTATGATACTGAGTAAAGAGACAGGGCTTTGAAGTGATCAGAATAGGACATTGCGTTTACTCCTTGTATTCTTTTTGTAAGGAACCTTTGTAGACATTCCAGTTGCTGCATGTGTCTGGTCAGGTATATATCGAAAGGGGCATTATACTCTATGATGGACCTGATGAGAGCCAAGTACAGTGCTATGATGACCTCTCTGGGCCTAGATGCCATGCCCTTCTTATAAGTTGAGCAACATGGAAGGATTTTCTTACTGCACATATTGGATGATGGCTAAGTTATTTACATGAGTTCCCAGATCCCAAACTAGTGAATCAACTTTCAAAGGGTGTTTTATTGATGAAGTAGTTACCTGGGTGTAGACGTCATGTCATCAACACATAAGGAGAATAGTTATATTCTTACTTTAGTAGCCTCATATGATGAGCTGTACCATTTTGTATAATAGATTTCTCCTCTTACAGTATAGACCCAAACAAACCATTCTGCGTCTCTGTCTATTACCCACCATGACAGGGTCACACAAGTCATTCTGTGTCAGAGATCTGTTTCTCAGCTCTATGGGATCACACATCTGTGTTTGTCTTGGATCCGTTCTCTAGCACCACAGAGTCATGTAATATATTTATATTTATATTTAATTATATTATTTATATTTATACCTGTAGATACAGAGCCATGTAAGATATTCTGTAACTAAGTTTTAGTCTGAATCCTCAAAGGATCCCATGGCATTCTGTTTCAGAGATGTATTTCAGTGCACCATAATCTCATATTCACTATACTTTTTCATAAATTTGTTCCCCAGTAACCTAGACCAACAAGAGGCATTCTGCTTCTCAGATCTGTTCCCTAACATTTTATACTGTAATAAGTATGTATTTATCTGCAGTGTATTCCATAGCCTGTAAGATCCCATAACTAATTTTTTATCAGTGATCTGTTTACTAACCCCCTCACAGACATACAGACACATACACGCACACACAGATACACACACACACACACACACACACACACACACACACACACACACACACACGCACACAGACGTGCACTCGCCATTCTGCATCCAATGTCATTAATGCATAGAGGTCATTTTGTATCCGAGATATGCTCCATAGCTTCATAGGGTCATCACCACAATCCCACAAGTCAGTCTGTATCTTATTTATTCTCTAATTCCATAGGTCAACATGCCACATTCTTCATCACACACATTTCCTACGATTATAGCTCCCCATGATGTCTATTCCTGAATTACAGAGCCACACCTAACACTGACCCATTGCGGAATATGTAATTACAATTGCAGTACAATTTGTCCTTCTGTATCACTGTTGCAGTATTTCCCTTCGAAGGTGTGGGGCATAAAGGTGACTTATGAACGCACACACTCAGAACTTCTTTTCTGCCAGTCTGAACACCATTGTTGAATATTGGTCTGAATGCCTTTCTGCTGTGTTGATTACCAAGCTGTGTTTTCAGATAAGTGCCCAGTTGTCTCCTCCCCTTTTTCTTATTTGTTATGGTTACTGTGTTCATGTCATCTAGAAGAGGAAGTTGTCCGTTTGGGAGGCAGAGTCCCCATAAAGTCTGTAACAAAAACTGTTTCTTCTGTTTGGGTGCTTCCCACAATCATAAGCAGTGCTCTATCTGCCGGGTGTTTGTGTCTAAGACCCTACATAGTCAGGTCCTCTTTGTCAATGTACCTGGAGAGCCAACACCTGAAGTTGTTGGTTCAGGATGCTATGGTAGAATCCTCCCATCCTGAGGGCCAGCTGTCTGCTAAGAAGAAGGCCAAAAAAAAGTTAGATCTGGCTGCTCCCCAGTCTCTTCTGGATGTCTCTGTTGAGGCTGGTGAAGGCCTGGAGAATTGTCCAGTGGTTGCTTCAGATTCCTCTGCTACAAACCCATTCGAGGCCAGCATTGATCCAGTTTCATGCACATCCTCGGAGACTTTTCACACATCTGTACCTGCCATTGAGGGGAACCTCAGCTGATTTATATTTGAACGACTGATGGGGATTTCTCCACTCTAATTAGAAAGGAGATTCCTATCACCATTATTTAATCTCACCAGGGATCTGACCCCCCAAGGGTATTTCATGTGGATGTTCCACAGAAAAAGAAGCAAAAAACAAAGCCTATTTCCCCTGTTGTTAAGGGTCCCCAGTGCGAATGGCAGGATTTCACTCGGGGTTTATTTAATGCTTTGATGGCCTTGAAGCCTCCTTAATGAGTCTCTGCACCTGCTCCTTCCTGGTCTCACACTCCACCCAAGAGGACCAGGGAATTGGTTTCCTCAGATAAAGACCTGGACTCAGGGACAGAATCTTTGACTTACTCTTCTCAATCCCTTCCCCTTTGGACTATGGTTCAGAGGAGGAGGATTCCATAAGTCCAGATTCCCCCCTGGAAGAACTTTCATTTAGGGATACCATTAATTACATGATGGATTATTTTAAGTGGGATTGTTCTCAAGTCTCTGAGATTCAGAAAAGATATTATGAGCTCCTACAGACTGAGTGTTCTAAGCCATCTGCTGTTCCTCCTGTTCTGGCTGCCTTTCTTGATAATTTATTGGCAGCATCTAGAACCCCTGATTCTCAGCCACCTTCACCTATGAAGCCATATAGATTCTATAAACTGCCTGAGGAACACACATTTCTTTATAAATGCCCTTCTGCAGCGTCAGTCTCATAAGTTCATAGGTAGGTACTAGCCTATCGGCCCTAGGGCCTATAAAAGCCTAGTCAATAAGGTACCCTGGCTTTTGCCACCCAAGAAAATTATTTTCA
Source organism: Protopterus annectens (assembly GCF_019279795.1). Taxonomy (NCBI): domain Eukaryota; kingdom Metazoa; phylum Chordata; order Ceratodontiformes; family Protopteridae; genus Protopterus; species Protopterus annectens. Next base: position 1,692,922,109 of record NC_056744.1, on the reverse strand, counting down.
TGTGCCCCTCTCTAGCAGAGCCACAGAGGTGATCCCCAGGTTGAATGTCCTATTTCCATCCAGTCATCAAGATTTTACTTGAAGAGTGCTAATGAGGAGCTTTGTTTGATATAGATAGGTAGTTTATTCCAGAGTATGAGAAGTCTCTGAGACAGAAATCTATCCCTCCAGCATGTTCTTTTTATTGTGGTGACAAGGTTTAGGTCCTTAGATTGTGTAGCTCAGAGGGATTGGGATTTCTTTAAGTGGAGCATGTCCAACAGCTCTGGGTTTGACATAGCTTTGTATGTTAGGCAGAGATTGCCTCTGAGTAGGCGATATGCGATGGAGTAAAGCTGGAGTTTTTTGAGACAGTCTGCATAGGGCATCTGTTTGAGGCCAGTAATCCTCTTTGTGAGGTTTTTCTGCAGCCTTTCCAGTTGTTGTAAACATCTTGTGAGGTACATACCAAAAGCAGCGTTGTACTCTATAATGGGCCTAATGAGTGACAAATAGAGGGGAACAATGACCTCTTTTTTTCCTGGATGAGAAACCTTTTGTGATGAGGTGTACAATGTAGAAGGATTTCCTGACTGCTGTGGCGATGTGATTTTAAAAGGAGAGACTACTATCCACCTGTGTCCCAAGGTCTCTTATTACACTTTTGATGTTAAGTAGACTACCACCTATGTGGTAGCTCATGGGTACAGAGTTTTTATCAAAGGGGATGACAATGCACTTTTTGGCATTGAGCTTGAGGCCATGGCTTTGACACCAGGCATCTGTCTCAGTGAGGCCCTTTTGTAGGATGTCCACATCTTTAGGAGTTTCAGTTATGGCTCCTAGTTTGCAGTCATCTGCGAACTTTGTTGGCCAAATACCTTCTGTGTTAGCCTGTACTTCGGAAAAGTAGATAGCAAACAGGAGAGGACCCAGGACTGAACCCTGTGGTACTCCCCTTGTCACTGGTCTGAAGTTGGATTTGGAGTCTGCTACTTTCACAGTGTGGGTTCTGTCAGTGAGCCATTTGGCAAACCATCTTGTGACATAGGGATTTATACCTAGTTTTGTGGGTTTATCTATAATTCCAGAGTGGGGAATAGTGTCAGAAACCTTGACGGGATCTAGATAGGCTGTGTGAACCACCTTACCCTCATCCACGGCTTTGGTTACTGCTTCAAAGAAGTCTATCAGGTTTAGGAGACATGATCTGCCTTTTACAAACCTGAACTGGGTGAGGCCCAAAGTATGGAGATTACCAATGTCTTTGTTTATAAGTTCCATGATGATACGTTCCATAGCCTTGCAGACCAGGCTCATTAGGCTAATGGGGCAGTAGTTCCTGGGGTCCGTGATGGCTCCCCCTTTGTGGAGTGGGATAACCGTCACTGTGCACCTTTCAGTGGGCACAAAGCCTGAGGTGAGGCTATGATTGAACATGGTGCTTAGGTGGGGTGCCAGATCATTTTGTAGTTCATGTAGAACGCAGCGTAGGATGTTGTCAGGTCACATGGATACTGTGTTCTTGGCTTTGGAGAGTGTGGTTTTTACCTGTGCAGCCGTGATTACAGGAACTTTGCATTCTTCTGATATAGAGATAGACCCTTTAGGGGGTGAGAGGGGGGTAAAGTTAGCACTGAACCTGTCTGCCAGGATGTTGGCAATATCAGTTGGTTCTGTATATTTAGTGCCATTGTGCTGTAAATCAGAGAAGATCTGAGTGCTGCCATTAAGATTCTTGACATAGCTATAGAATGCTTTGTGCTTGTCTTTAGAATCAGTGGCGATTTTGTTTTCAGAACTAGCTTTGGGGGATTTTATGAGGGATCTCAGCTTCTTACTGAGGCTGACCAGGGAGTTCCTCTAATCATAGGACTTTACTCTTTTTTGCAGTAGTTTCTATCTTCTGTTGTAGAGTTTGTTTATGGCAGGGGACCACCAGATTGGCTTCTTTTTTTTGGAGGATAGCATCTTGGTTCTGTTAGGGATAACACAATCCATGCACTTGTGTAAGTGCTTATAAAGTGCATTTGTGTAGGATTCACCAGTCATGCCTCTATTGTCTGTCTGCATAGGTGTCGTGATGTTCACCACTTCTGTCTTAAAAAGAGGGAAGCTGACTTTGGAGAAATTTTTTACGGTGGTTTCCCTAATTAGCTTGTGGTCGGATCTGACCAACGAATTGACCTCTGGTGTGGAACACCGGTCGCCCATGTTGGTAATGACCAGTTCTAGGATATTGCTGCCCCTGGTGGGAGTGTGGATAACTTGATCCAAGGTGTTGGAATTTATGAATTCCAGAAAACGAGCAAAAGAGTTGGTACATGAGTAGTTTTCCCAGTTAATGGTGGGGTAGTTGAAATTGCCCATTATTAAGGTGTTGGTTTGTACCCTAATATTTTCCAGTGCATCAAGAAATGAGGAGTGGGAATCCTGGGGCATGGTGGGGGATCTGTAGCAAGTTACAGTTTGGATTGCGGTCTTACCCAGAGTTAGTTGCACTTGGATAGTCTCGGATGCATTATGCTGAGCAACTAGCCTGGAGGTGTGGATATCCGTAATGAATATGGACATGCCTCTGTCTTTAGTGTTTCAGTCCAGGTTAGGTGGCCGAAAGGTGTGGTATGAATTATAGCCTGGCAATGCAGGGGTGCTCTCTGGAGCCTTGAACCAGGTCTGTGTCACTGCATAGATGTCGATGTTCTCCCATTTTAAGGAGTGCCTCGAGTGAATGCATTTTGAGGTTTAGACTTCTAGCATTGAGTAGCATTACCCTCAGATTTTGCTTGCTTGTAACTGTTATGGTGGTGAATTTGTCATTTGAACCTTGCCTAAAAAAGGCACTATAGGGGTGGCAAGAGAATTAGCCAGTATCTTGAATCCCAAGGCCGACAGGTGCAGGCCATCTCTGGCAAAGCATCGTGGTCTGTCAATCATATCATCCCAGGCAGACAGATACTGGATCCCCTTAGAATGACACCAGAAGCTTAGACAATTGTTGAAGTCAATCATTTTGTCCTTGTACTGTGGTATCATTCTGGGTGATGGCAGGATGCTACTCAGGGCTAGGGTCATGCCTTCCTGGGCTACAAGATCAGAGAGCTCCTCCATTTCTCTTTTCATGTAGTCCAGGGAGGTATATCTCAGGTCATTCACACCAACATGGACAATGACAGAGTCATACTTGTACTTGTTGGGGAGTGACCTGACTGCATGCAATATGTGGTGGATCCTGGCACCCGACAGGCAGCTGACGGTAACTTTTTCCTTGTTTAGCATGATGAGTGGAACATCAGTGTGCCTGACTATAGAGTCACCTATGACTGGAGTGTTGGGTAAGTTGTTATGCATTATGGGCTGTGGTGTAGTGGCACACTGAGTTTGTGGGCTATGTGTCATTTGGGTTGTGTTGAGGGGTGGAGGTTGCTTGTGTTTCTGCTTTGGAGGTCTCTGTTGCTTGAGCAGATTTTTATTGAGAGCCTCCGTGAATGTAGGTGTTCGTTTTGTGTTGGTGTGTGTGTGTGTGTGTGTGTGTGTGTGTGTGTGTGTGTGTGTGTGTGTGTGTGTTGGTGGTGTAGGTTTTGAGGGACTGTGTGATGAGTGTGGTGTGGTGCAAGTGTTTACCTTCTCCTCTTGACTATCTAGTCCAGTCTTGGGTGAAGAGAGCTTTGCTTCCAGGTTGGCTATATAAGTGCATCTCTCACATGTTGTAGTGTTGGATGATAGGAGGAGAGGGTTGTCTGTGTATATGAGGCAATTGCTGCATTGCTCCAAGATGCCCGTATTCATCAGGTACACAGGAGAAAACACCGGGAGCTGACCCTTAGACATGCCTGAATAGGTGCTTATTTATTAAGTACTAAAAACTGTTTTCCTCTAGACAAGTGAGAAAAGTTGAGTGCTGTAGTAATTTGTAGCTTATTTAGTGCTTACACCGAGTTCTGATCAATTGCTTAGCTCAAAGAAACAGATTTGAGTGCTAAAATTTAAAAACTGGCTAGTTCTAAGGGAAAATTTGAAGAGCAGATTTTATAGTAGTGCCGGGAATACTTTAACCCTAGCTAAGCGGTGATGCATAAATTGCATATATATATATATATATATATATATATATATATATATATATATATATATAATATATATATATTTTTTTTTTTTAATATAATAGTAGCAAATGAGTAAACTGATTTCAACAAATTAACCAGTTAGCTGATAAAAAGCTGGAAACTGAGCCCTGTTCCAGCAGTCTTTGATCAGGCAAGTTCTAACTGCATACTCCTGCCACTAGGGTGCAGGGGAACCTTCTCCAAAAAAAAGATGGTCTAGATTAGTGCTCAAGTTATACAAACAAAGCTAGATTCAGCAGGTCTGAATTTAGTCTATGGTACAGCAAACCAGGCACACAAATTTCAGAAAGAAACTGTTCAAATAAGCAGACACAATAAGCCTTTAACCAGAAACTCCCAGCTCAGAAGGGCAGAATCTACCCTCTCCTCCCACAAGAGTGCAGACCACACCTTCTTAAAGTAAAATAACTGGCCCGAAGCCCAAGTGCTTAAACCAGAACTAATGCACTTTTAGAATAACAGACATTAAGCCTTTAATCAGCAACTTCCAACTTAGAAAGATGTAAGCTACATGTCCTGCCACAACAGTGCAGACCACAAACCTTCTTAATGTAAAACAACTGGTCTGAATCCCAAGTGCTTCAACCAAAGGCTTAGAATAACAGTTACAATTTAAGCAGGCAACTAACAAGCAATAATAAATGCAGCAGAACAAATGCAATAAAGTAGGAAGAAACACAAATACAGTAAAAGCAGATGAATAAAGTGCATTTTTATATAACAATAGAAAACAAGTAAACTGATTTAAACAAATTACCCAATTAACCAGTAAAAAAGCTCAAAACTGAGCCCTGTTCCAGCAGTCTTTGATCAGACAAGTTCTAACTGCACACTCCTGCCACTAGGGTGCAAGGGAACTGTCTCCTAAAAAGATATCCTGGATTAGTGCTCAGGTTATACAAACAAAGCTAGATTCAGCAAGCCTGAATCTAGTCTATGCTACAGCAAACAAGGTGCACAATTTCAGAAAGAAACAGTTCAAATAAGCAGGCACAATAATCCTTTAATCAGAAATTCCCATCTCGGAAGGGCAGAATTTAACCTCTCCTCCCACAAGAGTGCAGACCACAAACCTTCTTAATGTAAAATAACTGGCCTGAAGCCCAAGTGCTTAAACTAGAATTAATACACTTTTAGAATAATAGACACCGAGCCTTCAATCAGCAATTCCCAACTTAGAAGGATGTAAGCTACCTGTCCTGCCGCAGTAGTGCAGACCACAAACTTTCTTAATGTAAAACAACTGGTCTGAAGCCCAAGTGCTTAAACCAAAATGCTTAGAATAACAGTTACAATTTAATCAGGCTACTACCAAGCAGTATACAATTGAGTACTTTTAAGAAGAGGCAAAAGCAAAATAAAGTGCATTTTTTTAGTAAAGTGCAAGGAAAAAGGAAGGAGAAGCAGAAGAAAAATTCAAGGTTAAGAACCTAAGTGGGTTGGCCTTCTCAAATGTTCTCTCTGTATTAAGTAGAGTAAACACCAGACTGGGAGGGGTGTCCCAGGGCAAATTTACAGTAGGGGTAGGCAACTGCAAAGCCACCAACTATAACAACACTACAAGAATAGGATGGGAGGGAGGGGGGGGGGAACAGTTTCAGGACAGATGCAAAGCATAAAACAATGCCAGAAAATGTATAAAATAATTCAGTCAGGCAAAATTAAGACAATGCAGAACTTTGAAAAGTTAAAATGCCAAGAAATATACTTATCAATCAGCGATATATTTCCAGATTCTTTGAGAATCAGACTTCAGACAGAATACCAGGAGTTTCCAACGGTGTATGCAAGAATATACAAATAGAAATTATTTTTAACTCAGCAAGCCTTGAAGCAGTCAGATAACAGAAAAGCTGTTAGACCAGTTTTATAAACTCCACCTCAGGAATAGGAGGGAAGCAGTTTCAGGACAGATACGAAACAGAAAGCATTGCCAGAAAATATATAAAATAATTCAGTCAGGCAAAAAATAATTCAGTCAGACAAAATTAAGACAATGCAGAACTCTGAAAGGTTAAAATGCCAAGAAATATACTTATCAAACAGCGATGTATTTCCAGATTGTTTGAGATTCACTCTTCAGCAAGAACACCAGGAGTTTCCAACAGTGTCCTCTGATTAGTTGTACAGTTATTTGCCCTCTACCAAGTTGTTGCCTTCTGATAAGGATAGTAAGGTTGTGGAAAGGCTGGGCAAAAAAGTTTAGTCTTCTGCCACTTTATCCTTTTAGTCTATTGACTACCAGACTGAAATGACCAGGTGTGTTTTAGCCCTCCTTTCTCAGGTTTCTAACATGGCTTTTGACCTTCCTGACTCTGAGTAATGCTTCAGCCCTTTCTTGCTGGGCTGTACTTCTCAAGTTGCCTGCCACCCAGTCGGATGTAGGTATGATGCAGCTGATTTCTTTTCCAAAGCTGCTGCCTTTGGTTTGGTTATGAGATGTTATTCCTGGCTTCCTCTTCAGACATTGCCTGATGACATTAAGCCCAAAGTTTTGGATACTCCTCTCTAAAATAAAAATATTTTTGTTTCTGCTGCAGCTGAACTTTTCAAGTCTCTCCAAGACAAGGGTAAAGGCTTGCAGGAGCTGAAACATATTTTTATTTTGCCTATCTCCAAATTTCAGGGCAATTATCCCTCTAAGTCTGTTTTTGTTCATAGGCAATCTCACTCTCATACTAAGGGCAAGAAGGATCTATGCATGTGCCTCCTGCTAAGTCTACTTGGACTTCTGCCTCCCAGAAATCTCCTTTCCAGGATAAGTTGGGTTCTATTTGACAGCTTTCTTTCTTCTGCCCTCACCCAGGTTCCCTTGTCCCTCTTTCTTCCCATGTCTCTTCCAAATTGGCTTCAGCTCACTTCAGACTCTTGGATTTTGTCCATTATCTGTTAGGGATATTTCATGGTTTGGAAGTCCCTTCCTCCCTTTTCAGGCATTCCTCAACCTCTTCCAGAATAGATGTCTCATTTCCTAGAGGTTCTTCACTCTCTTTTTGGGTCAGGGCACCATTCAAGCCATGCCTCTTGCCCAAGTAAGAAAGGGATTTTACTCCAGGATGTTTCTGGTCCCGTGAAAGGAGGGTACTTGGAAACTGATTCTGGATCTTTCCTGGCTGAAAACCTTTCTCAAGATTCCTTCTTTTTCAGATATTTTCTCTGCAAACATTTTTTTCTCATCTTTTATCCTAGGTCTTTCTGGTCTCTCAGGATCTCAGGGATGCAAACCTTCACATCCCCATCCGTCATCTTTTCAGGAAATTGTTTTATGATTCTCTGTCTCTTCCTTGCATGTCCAGTTCTCTTCTTTGCCCTTTGGCCTTTCTACTGCACCAGGGTATTTTCCAAATGCCTTGCTCCTGTTGTTGCTTTTTGAGAGTTTGAAGAATTCAGATCTTTCTCCATGTAGATGATTTGCTTATTCAAACTTCGTCCCCCAATACTCTGCTTCAGGATCTCAGGTTTATTACTTCTCTGTTAACAGAGACTGTGGTTCACCCTAAACTTCCAGAAATCAGTTCTGACATCTTCTCAGGATTATATTTTCCTTTGCTGTAGATGTCAGACAGTGCCCATACTGGCATTTCTACTTGCCTTGAAAGCTGTGTCTCTAAATGCCTTTTCCAACCTTTCATTCTTTGGTGGCTGTCATAGCCATGGAATTTCTCAGGGCTCTCAGGTTCATAGCTTCTACCATACCCATGCTCCCTCTCACCAGGCTGCAAATGAGGAAGCTTCAGTGGTACCTCAACTCACTGTGGCTTCAATATTACCACCCCATGAATTTCCTGGCGCATTTCCTTCCCTGTCTCAAGCTTGAGCTTCAGTGGTGGATTCATTAACTTACACTCAAACCATAGCTTCCTTTTCAAGTTCCATTTCCAACTCAGGAGCTCTTTACAGATGCCTCAGTCAGGGAATGGGGTGCTTACTGTCACCTCCTCCAGTTTCAGGGTCTGTGGCCTCCTCATCAGAGGTAAGACTACATCAGTAGAAAGGAGATGAGGGCTCTGCTTTTGGCTCTTCAGGCTTTTCATTTCCTTTTTCATCCTTCACCCTCAGAATTTTCACAGACATCAACAGAGTGATGTAGCATGTCAACAAGCAAGTGGGTACAAGGTCCTATCTTTTTTTGCAGACTATCTCTTCATATCTGGGATCTAGCTATCTAGCATCAAGTAACTCTTCAGGTGGTTTACATTCCCTCAGAAGACATCTAGTGGCAGACTCCTTGACCAGGTCCAGCAGACAAGCTCACAAATGGATGTTTCACAGAGATGTGTCCCTGGACATTGTCCACTGGTGGGGTATTCCTCAGGTATAAATATTTTGACTCCCCTCTAATCAGATAACTTCCTCTTTTGTTCTAGAGTCCCAAGTCTTCTGGCTTGGAAAGTGGACACCCTGTCTTCTCTTTGGAAGGGGATGTTTCTGCATGCCTTTCCCCCCTTTCTCTGTTACCATGAGTCTTGCACAAGATCCAGCAGGAGTCTCCCAAAATCTTGTTGATGACTCCCTTCTGGCCCAGACAGCACTGGTTCTCTCTTCTTTCTCTCTTGGCCAGGAGCAATTACCACAATTTACCGCACCAGGTGGATCTTCTCATACAAGACAAGGGGTTACCCATCTATCTTCACTTGCCCACTCTTCAAATGACACTGTGGGTTACAGGCTTTTGATCCCTTTTAGGCACTTTTTTCTGATGACATGCTTCTGGTTCTGCAAGATGCCAGGAAACCCACTACCAGGAAATCAAATATGTCTAAATGAAAGAGATTTTCTGTCTAGTGTCTTTCTTACCATCAGGACCCCCATCTATGGATGCTTCTGGTTCTGTCTTATTTGTGTGATCTGTTTTGTGCTGGGTTGGCATATTCTTAAGTCAAACCTTACCTGTCAGCAATTTTTACTTGTCTGTCCTTTACTCCTCCTCCTCTGCCCTTTATGTTTGAGGTCAAACAATTTCTTAAAGGCATCCTTCATATCAAGCCTCCCAGGAAACCTATTCCTCCTTCTTAGGACTCAATTTTGTACTTGAAAATTTGAATTAGGCTCCTTTTGAGCCTTCTTCATCTTCCTTACCACACTGTACTCGGAAGACTGCTCTTTTGGCTCTCACCTCAGTGAATAGTGTGTCTGAACTTCATCCTCCTTTCTTAGTTTTCCACAGACAGCATGTTTCTTAGTATGAATACTTCTTTTAATCCCAATGTGATCGAGTCATCTTCTAATCAGTCTAATCATCTACCTTACTTTTTTTTTCTCTGTATTCTGCCATTAAGAAGGTTCTTCACAGCTTGGATTTGTATAGACAGCTCGGGTAATCTGAGCAGCTTTTTGTTTCCTTTCATCTCAGGACTTTTTGTTTTGGCTATTTATAAGCAAACCATCTTCTCCTGGATTTCTAAGGCCATTTCTTTGTGCTATTCTTTCCATGGAAAATATATTTCCTCTTCAGTAAATGTGCAATCCACTAGGGCATTTGCCTCCTCTGGTGCTTTTTCGCAAGAGCCTTGATGTCAATTCCATTCTTGAGGTCGCTACTTGGTCCTCTGCTCATACTTTCAAAAAGCATTGCAAGTTGGATGTTATTTCCAGGGCCAGGGCAGGCTTTGCCAGGGCTGTCCTGTATGGGTTTGTAGAGAGCTCTGCTGTACATTTTTGAGCTCCTCAACTCTCTCTTAGGTGAAGAACATTTCAGTAATGATAGTGAAAGACATAGTATAGTTGTGTAAAATATTACCATAACAATAGCTGTCCATCCCTTTACTGTTGCAGTATTTAACCCCTCCCTGCTAACCCCAGTGGTGGCTGGTGACTTCAAATCAAAGGGGGGCTGCAGGAGACAGCTGAATGGGTGGGGTCAATGGGAAGGAGTGCGGCCAACTAGAAAGGGGAGGAGCTATGCTCAAAACCACAAAAACTGTAACTTTAATTAAATACGTTGCCCTGGGTGCCAAACCATCATTATGGAAGTCCAATCAAGACAAAATTAAGTGTAGAAAAAAAAAATAGTTCAATGCATTGGCTGCATGACAGCTTACTTAATATCTAGATGGAAACAAAAAGGTTGTGAGGCATGAACAAATAAATTACTTTTTAAATACATAACTGGAATGCCAGTCAAAATCAAGTATAAGAAAAACAAGCAGCACTCAACTCAAACCCCTTCTCCTTGCACTGCAGTTCTAATTATAATTTATATTCATCTTTATTAAAGTACCAAGTAACATGCTGAAAGTAGCAATCTCTGTGATACCCCCACTTGTAAAAATGTTTCTTATCCAAAAAAGACCTGCTGCCTGACAACAACTATTTACTTGTTTCATGGAGAAAACATGATCAAAGTAAAACATGAAAAACAAACACGAAACAAGTTCAAGATACATTGCTTAAAGGATTACTGCACAGGTCATGGACATGGACCACACACGATAGAGTGGCATTCTGTTTAGTTTACAGGTAAAGCCTGCAAAGATGACTGCAAGTCTCCAACAAATGTAATGAGCTTCTTAAAATAATGTAATTCTGTCCTTTATTACAAATATTGTCATATGCATGTCAATACTCAAGGCTTACATGTTATCTAGTTATGCAAGTATTCTCTGCATGGCAACAATAGAAAGGCTTTCAATGCTGACAATTCTTTAACAGTATGCTTATTAAAGCTTACTTGCATCTTACTATCTCAGGCAAGCTTACCTGATGGTCATTAAACATTGCTACTTAAACAAAGAGCAACAGGCACTTTCTGAATAATAATAAGCGTAAATCAACAGTATAAAAATATGAAAGAAACCAGAACATTATGCAAAATCAAGGACATATGAAAAGCCACTGAAGTACTAGTGTCTACCTTGGATGGGGGGATACTCTGCACATTTACACTGCATAACTGCTCCTTGCCTTGCTTGGACACATCCAGAGTCACTACATGGAGGAATGGGGTGCAACAAATATGTCACAATTTGAAATGTCTCTGGCTGACTGTGATGGCTCTAACACATTTGTCATACCTCTCAACCTCAGAACAAGAAATCTGGACAAAGTCATACATACAAGTGGAACAAAGGCCTTAAAATAAGGACAATTTTTAAATATTGTTCTTATAAACTTAGAAAGATAATAGAATAGTAGGTCTTGCATTAGTATGCATTTTCTGAAGGGTATGAAATCTGAAACTCAAATGTATGTCATTATTTTCTAACTTCAGTCTTTAATGATGTGTCACTAATTTGCCAAAAAAACGCAATTTTATGAAAAACGGACCAAAAATGTGAAGCAAAATATAAAATAGCCATACAATACAGCTGGGAACATGTCAAAGAAGGGACACTTTTTTAATATTAATACTGCTAACTTGAGCAGCTGACAAAATAAAAATCTACATGCATTTCTGAAATAAATGTAATCTACAACTCTGATTATTACAGTTATTTATTAACTGTAAACCCTCCACGTTTTCTTCCAAAATTGCCATTTTGCGGAGGGATTATTAGGGTAAGGGCAACATTCTGAGCCAAAATCAGGGACAGTTGAGAGGTTTGGATATGCCTAATTCTATAAAGCAATTTATTTGCACGTTAATGCAGGAAATCTGGACAAGGCCAAACATATTGGGGGAACATATAAACAGTACTAAAAATTACTCTTGTATAAACTGAGACAGTTGATAGAATAACAGGTCTTACTTTAGCATGCATTTTTCTGAAGGTTCTGAAGTCTGAAACTCAGTGTCTGTTATTATTTAGTGTCTTAATTCCTAAATGATTTGCCAAAAAAACACAAATTTTATGAGGAACAAACCAAAAATAAGAAGCAAAAATCTATTCATTTTGCAAAAATCTGGACATTTGAGAGGTATAGTTCAGCCGGGGCTGTCTTTGAGTTTGCTGCCCTTCCCCCCTCACAAACTCATGGTCAAATGGAGCCTCCCCCTGCAGCCATTCCAGTGAACCATTACTTGGCTATTTCACCCTATTTACCATAAACACTAATGTGCATACTGCTTTACTTCTGCTATGATTTGGACTTCATTTGAAAGTTTTATTTTGCATTTTCCAGCATAAACACTAATAGATGTCTGATAAACAAATCAATGTATTCTCACAATGAAAACAGACTTAGTATTAAAACTTCTATGCCCTTGAAAGTCACATTCATTGAAAGAGCATTGAAACCCACATTCAAAGAAAATACATTTTGCCAGTGGCAGATAAAGATTAACTTTGGGCTGTTTTCAAATCACAGGCCCCTTGCACATGAAATATACACATGCTCTTTGATACACTTTCCTGATTGTATTAAATTATATTCCTTGTACAATACAGTACAGTTTTAGAGGGCATTTTATATTTATTGTTTTGAACATTTTTCCAGTAAACAATGAAACAAAATGCATGCACCAGTAATGACAAAACTGCCAAATTCAGAACATTTCCATCATAAAAGTCTACTCAAACGTCTACAGTCCACCAGTATCAGTAAATATGCACAATTTCTGAAGAAGTAAAATATATCTAAATAATTCCACATTATTGGGATCTGTAACTAATGAAGAGGTTGCTGCTAGCAAACAACTTTATATTTTATTGTTTCATCTACAAATAAAGTGCCTGTTGCCCTTGAATAAATTGCCCATGTTACACTAAAAAAATGATAAGCTAGTAATATTGCAATAGGGAATGGATGGCAAACTGATAACAGGTTCATAGTTATAAGTATCTTTGCCAAAAAGGACTGCAGCATCCACCCCCTTTGCAACACAGTACAGTATCAGCAATGCATCTACCTACTGTGGGAGTAGAACCCACAGCCTTATGCATCAAAAGCATGTACACTACCTCTTGTGCTATTAGCAATGCAAGCAGACTCAGTGTAAGCAGCACTAAACTTTTGCTGCCCTGCAACTCTCAGCTCCTTGTAAAATCTACTCAGCACTCAGCTGTATCTCTGAACTTTGCAGCACAAGAAATCTGGAAAAAGCCAAAATTTATTGGGGGGGGACAAAAGCCCCAAAATCAGGGACACATTTTAAACATTGCTTGTATAATGTTGGAAAGTTGCTAGAATAAAATGCTGTGTTGCCACCATACATTTCACTGCCAAGTCTTGAACCCAGGACCCTGTGCAAAACAGTCAGAGCAACATACCACTATGTCAAAGCAGCTGTTTTGTGAAAGAAAGGAAGTCTGAAACTTAAATGGCTACCATTTAGTGAACACAGTTCTCACCATAGCTGTCATCCTCTTAGCATAAAACACCTGAACAAAGCCAATAATTGGGGGAATACAGCCCCCAAAACATATTCAGTGAATTCAGTTCTCACCACAACTCTCAACCTCTTAGCAAAAAACACATGGACAAAGCCAGTAATGGGGGAATACAGCCCCCAAACATATTCAGTGAATTCAGTTCTCACCATAGTTCTCAACCTCTTAGCAAAAAACACATGGACAAAGCCAGTAATGGGGGAATACAGCCTCCAAACATATTCAGTGAAGTCAGTTCTTATCATAGCTCTCAACCTTAGCACAAAAAACCTGGACGAAGCCAAGAATGGGGGAATACAGTCCCAAAAATAGGAACACATTTAAAATATCCATCTTATAAACTTAGAAAATTGCTAGAATAAAAGGTTTTGTGTTACCATGTACTTTCTGAAGAATATGAAGTCTGAAATTCAAATGCTTGTAATTTTTATTTATTTAACATTTGTTAACCAGGAAAGTCTGACTTAGAACAAAAGCCAATTTTCAGCAGAGGCCCAGGGAAAAACACTCCAGACACATGTCTTTGTAAGATGGGAGGACACCAGAGCACCCAGAGGAAACCCACACAAACACAGGGAGGACTGCAAACTCGACACAGAAGGCATCCCAGCCAAGAATCAAACCAGAAAACCTGCAGCTGTCATGCTACCACTGCACCGCTGCACTACTGACTGTGTAAAGACACAAAAATATAGAAAACACAGATTATATGAGGAACAGAACAGAACAAATATGAGGCAAAAGTCTGAAAATGTTTTACAAGTGGTGGTGGGTAGGGAATTCAGGCTTTTGCCACTTGGGTTGCAACTGGGGCATTATACACACACACACACACACACACACACACACACACACACACACACACACACACACACACACACACACACACACACACAATATTCCTTAGTAAAGTCCATTGTATTCCTTCCTGCTGTTCCATACCTCCAAAGTCCATAAAAACGAGAGGAGCCCAAATATTCCTTAGTGCAGTAAACTCCAAATATTCCTTAGTGCAGTAAACTCCAAAGTCTGTTGTAGTCCTTAAAACGAGAGCAAACATTCAATAGAAAAGCCCACAATGAGAGCAAGTCCTTCCCCTTCCCGTGAGGCTCGTCCTAGTTCTTCCTGTGAGATGGTCTGGATTCTGTGCGCATGCTATCAGGAAATGCTGTGAGTGCACATACGCGATGTTCCATGACTTGAGTTTGTTTTTATTTTATTCTTTCTTTTCTGTTTTGTTTTACAGCTGTGGAGCTGCAGTGCTGCAGCCCAGTAGCACGAGCTGCCCCTGGCTAACCCTCTGTTCTAACTCCAGCCTTGTCCATGTCTTGCCCTTCTGGCCAAGGGCTCATCTTGTTGTTCTTCTTCTCCATTTTTCTCCTTCTGGATACACATGTTTTCCTTGTCCCTGTAGGCATTTTCCTTCTGGTACATTTTCAGTTCTGAGTTTGTGCGTTCTTATGTCAACTTTTCTGCCTGACTCCTTGTGTGGGTAACATACATGTGACATTTGCCTATAAGAACTAAAGTCTTTGGTATGCTGCCCAGATGTTGGGTTTCCTTGGCAGGCGATCCCTTATGTAAGGAATACTGCAACAATCTTCTGTTGTGTTAAAATTTTTACAGAACTGTACTTTCTTATTGGATGCTGGGACTAATCACTGCACAACTTTTGCAGTGTTTGCATTCACTTATTTTCACATTGTAGAATTAAGCATTGTATTTGGCAGCCCTACTTAACTTATTGGGCTTGATTCCAAAAGACTTGTTCTCAGTGTAAGTAACTTACTGTGGTGTAAGGCCTATTTATAGACAGGCTTACACTGGGTGTCGGATTCCTAAAGACTTGCTCTCAGAGCAAGTGACTTACTTTGGTCTAACACCTATCTATACACAGACCTACAGCAGTGACCAGATTCCAAAACACCTGCTGTGGGACTAAGTAGCTTAATTCAGTGTAAGGCCTATCTATAACCAGGCCTACACTATGGCCAGATTCCAAAAGACCAACTCTCAAAGTAACTTACTTTGACACCAAGTCTTTTGAAAGCCACCCCATTGGATATGATGGCATGACCTAATTGGTGTCTTTTTCCTCTACTGTTGTGACCCTGGATATTGCCTAGCCACCATGGTTCCTCCCAACTTCTGAATAACGAGCAGATGCGGGTCTGCCTAGAGGACTGAGCCCATATTTTACCTTGCAGTAGAAACCTTTATCCTTCTGGGAATATGGCCTCTTGCTCACCATACTTCCTTGAAACAAGTTTAGTCATCAGAGTACCAGGAGTCAGAAGAAGAAGTCAGGCTGGCATAGAGACAGATGAACAGTGTGGGACTTACTTATCCTTTTTCTCAGATTCAGCTTCACCTCCCTCTGAACACACAGTTTACATTAAACTAATTCTTGATATATACTAAGGGCCATCTATGTACTTGAGTCTCCACTTTCACTCCTTCAGAGAGTATTATGGTGGCTTCACATTTCTCCCTTCCAGCCACACTGATGGGCTTTGTTAGGTTCATAGTTCTTGGGTTTACAGAGAAATACAAGGCTACCATTTTGCAGACTTTTATAACCCTAGCCAATAACTAGAGGTCAGAATCAAACCCTTTACCTTGTATCTGTGAGGTAAAGACCTTCACCATTAAGAGCAACCCTCCCCTTAACAATGTTATGAGTTTTCCTGTCAGCTGTTCTGTCTCTATCTCAGGGAGCTTAACGTTATTAATTCTGTCATGCAAAGTGAATATATGGACATGTGACACCCCTGCACTGGCCCAGTAATCAAGGAGCCTCAATCCTCACCACTGGCAACAGTGATGGATATATACAATGGGAGGATGACAAGTACACACACACACACACACACACACACACACACACACACACACACACACACACACACACACACACACACACACAGAGTACAGTGCAATTTCCCTTAAGAGCACACAGAGATCACAGTCAGTGTGTAGCTGGTTTCTCCCTTGTTCTCCAGATCTCCAGTAAGACTCCCCACTGCCACAGCTATAGGGTTAAGATCTCAGCTGAGGGGCCAAGCCAAGACCTCCAGCACCCTCTCTGTCCAACCATTGCTTCATGTCCCTGCCCATGTAGCTGACACACACATACACACACACACTTTGAGATTTGATTTATATACAAACACACAGCCACTCATGGGGAAGGCTGACACAGGTTTACTAGCTTTGCCCCCTTCTGCCCAGACTGTAAGGTAGTTATGACTGCCACCAACATCTACTTATCAGCTACTATAAGGCCTTTAAAAAGGGTGTCCAATTCTACTTATCAATGTTACTATTATCCACATGGTAGCTGTGACCAAGACTTGCAAGGCTATTTAGGAGTGGCCGGTACAGTGTCACCAAATACATATGCAAGTACTCTTAAGAGATTAAGTATGTCTCACAAATATCAGCCACAATGATAGGTTTAAATATATGTAATAATTAATAGAAGAACAAGACAATACTCAGAAAACAAACACAGTTAATTCAGAGTTCAGACTCACAGGAAATATTTTAAAACAACATTGCAGGACAGTCTCAGATAAGTACAGAAAACATCTAAACTAATGTTTGCTATATTCCTGTCTATATCTAAAAAAGATACTATGCTCTAAATCTTAGTTACAAGCAAGTGCAGATGGTGATGATGAGTTTATGTTTCCAGGTCAAAGACAAAATACAAAATGCACAGTCTCTCTCTGAGTGAGTTCTTAAATCAATATCACATTTTACTGCTGGGTTAGCCTGATTGACATCACTTTTGTCACCTGACTTCAGTTCCCAGGATAATCCAGAAACTAATTGAATTTCACATCCCTGAGTGTCAATCCCTGTGTGTCAAATACATATCTCTCAGATGTTTACCCAGAACTGTGTAGCTGCTAGCAAGTCATAAAGCAATAAAACACTTTATATTTTAAACCTAGTAATTACCTCTCTCCTAGGCAATAGAAAAAACTTCTAGCTGTAGGCATCTTGTCTTCTTGCTGCATTGAAACTGACTTTTGTAGCACATCATAAAGCACTTAATTTCAACTTATTTTTTTAATGTTTTGTAAGTTAATCTTCTACGTTCCAGCAGGGTATGCTGTGGTTACATCCTTGAAGCTCAGTACACAACATACAGTTCTGTATAAATCATGTCAATATTCACAAATGAGGAATATAACAACAAACTTGAACCAAAGAAAACAAAAGTGGAAGGAACCACCAGCAAAGCACCAACAGCACTGATCCACAAAGATATAAACTATTTATTAACACGTTAAGCGCTTTCGTCAGAATACAAGACTTCTTCAGAACAACCAAGTACAAACCATTACAAAATTAAATACCCTACCCTTCTTGTCCATTGGTCAACAGTACACCATAATTTCCTTTTTGTTATTTAAAGCAGCAGTATCATATTATGCAATCTGTGACTCAAAATACAACTTTCTTAAAAACAATACCCTATTAAAATCAAATAAAAAAGCTAATTTTAATTTCAGTACAGAACTAACAGATATATTGTCATTTAGCCCAGGTGGCTGACATGCATCAAGTCTTATCTGCCACTTGAGCTCTAAAAATTCTAAGAAATCATCATACGGTCCACCTTGTGAGCCCAGATCAACTTAGTCTAGGACAAAAAAATTAAAGGAATGTGTTGGATGTGCTTTTAGGTGTTTGTATAAAGCATTAATGTCTCTTTTTATTGTGAATGTCATAAATGTGTTGGTATATTCTTTGTCTAAGGGTTCTTACTGTCTTCCTCACATAATACCCATCGCATGACCTACATAGTGCAATGTAAACCACCCCTTTTGTATAACAGTAATGCTTTTTATGGGTGGTAATTTTGCCAAAATTCCTGACTTTAATCGAGTGGGTATCTAGTATAAATGGACATTGTGCACACCTCCCACATTTAAAAGTTCCACCTGGTCCTGATTTTACCTTTTTCTTTTTCACTAAGCCTTTCAACGATGTTTCCTTCTTATAAACCACAAGTGATTTTCCCCCAGTTTTTTAAGGATTTTGTCATCCGTACTGAACATAGTCCAAAAATTATGGACAATGTTCTTGATGTCAAAAAAATCTATTGTGAAAGGGAAAACCAATGCCCTACTAAACCTATCTGTCTTAACCATGTCCAAGGATCTTGTCAAACCTATGGAATTTGCTAGAAGTGTAGTAAAAATACCACCATCTCTCTTAAATTAAATTTATTTATTCCCCCCATGCATCCCATAGTGCAAATTTTTGAGACCTTTTGTGAAAAGGAATTTAGGAAAGTGGCCTTCAACAACAAACATCTTTTGGGCAATGATGGGGTAAGCAATTTAACAACAAAAGAAAAGGCATTGCTACACAATATTTTAGAAAACGACAAAATCAGGATTATGAAACCGGACAACGGGGGAGGAATAGTTATTATGGATGTATGTGATTACACTAGTAAAATGACAGAATTAATATATAGTGACATCTATAATGAGGTTTCCAAAAATGAGCTCAACATAGCTTATAGACATATTGATTTGAATATTGAACAACTATTATAGAATGGACAAATTACTTTGGAAACTTTCAGATTTTTAGAGACAAAGCACCCAAGGATTCCAACAATATTTTGAATCCCTAAAATTCACAAAAGTATTCTTAATCCCCCCTTACAACCAATAGTCGATGCAAAAGCATCTAAAACAGTTTGCTTGGCCAAGTACATTGACAACACAGTAAAGCATATTCTGGACAATAGGGACCTGATCATAAAGAATTCCTGGGATTTCCTTTCAAAAATAAAGCCTGAAATGTATCATGAGCATTTGATACTGGTAACAATTGACATCGGTGACCTATTTTCTGTAATAACCCATGATGTAGGACTGGAATGGTTCTATGACTATTTATGTAAGAACAATTAATTGAACCATGATAGTATATTAACGATTAGGTCCTGTATGGAGATGGTTTTGGACAACAGTGTTATTACTTTTGAAGGGCATTTATTCAAACAAGTGCAAGGGGTGGCAATGGGTGCATGCTGTGCACAGTTTTTTGCCAACATTGTGCTGGCTCAGTGGGAAGACCTCTTCATAGTGAATTCTGAGTTCAAGGACATGTGGGTACTATATGGACGGTACCTGGATGATATGGTCTTATTTTGGCATGGAGTGAAAATGACCTGAATAGGTTTTTCACTTATATCAACGAAACAACAACATTTTTGAAGTTCACCATGACCAAGGACCACAAAACTTGGAAATATCTGGATGTTACCATCAAAAAAGATTATTCCAAGGGTAAGTTCACTTCACATCTTTATAGGAAACCCACTTATTCAAACTCTCTATTACACTTTGAGAGTTGGCACCCTTTGCACCAGAAGAGGTCACTTAGTCAAGGGTCAATATGTGAGATTGGCCAGAATGATCTCTGAACAGAACTATTTCCTTAGAGAATGTGATGTCCTAATGGGGATGTTACGAAAAAGAGGTTACCCTTACAATTTTGTCAATGAAATTGCTGAAGAAATTAAATTTAAGAGAGATGGTGATATTTTTACTACACTTCTAGCAAATTCCATAGGTTTGACAAGATCTTTGGACATGGTTAGGGCAGATAGGTTTAGTAGGGCATGGGTTTCCCTTTCACAATAGATTTTTTTGACATCAAGAACATTGTCCATAATTTTTGGACTATGTTCAGTACGGATGACAAAATCCTATAATAGGGTATTGTTTTTAAGAAGGCTGTATTTTGAGTCACAGAGTGCATAATATGGCTCTACTGCTTTAAGTAACAAAAAGGAAATGTTGTACTGTTGACCAATGGACAAGAAGGGTAGGGTATTTAATTTTGTAATGGTTTGTACTTGGTTGTTCTGAAGAAGTCTTGTATTCTGATGAAAGCGCTTAACATGTTAATAAATAGTTTATATCTTTGTGGATCAGTTCTGTTGGTTCTTTGCTGGTGGTTCCTTCCAATATTCACAAGTGACATAGAATTATTTACAAAATTCTGGATAGCTGGGCTGGCAGTGTCACAACCACCCCCCCCCCCCTGAAATCTCAAGCTAGTTTTTCAAGTGACCCTTGAGAAACCTTGCTTGAGAGGGTGAACCTGTCTGGGAATACACTACTCTATTCCCTGTCTTGAGCTCATTCTACCTAATACAGAGATCTTTTGGGAAGGTCAAACACCTTAGTTCCTTAACCTTGAATTTTCTTCTATTCCTCCTCTCTCTCCCTTTCCACTTTACTAACAACAACAAAAAAACACTTTGTTCAGCTTCTTTTACTGTATTTGTGTTTATTCCTCCTGCTCCATTACTTCATCTTGCTTTTTCTGCTACTTGCTGCGGCTTGTTCTCTAAAGTGTTCAATTGCATCTTTTCTGTTGCATTTGTTACTGTTTGTTTATAGACTGTTTAAGTTGTAAGTGTTATTCTAAGCCCCTTAGCTCTCCCTGGCCTTCTCTCTCAGATTCTGAAAAATATGGATGGACAATTTCCTACAGTTTCTCCTGCCAGTCTGGTTAATATGGACATCCTGAGACAGTGTAGCAACTGTGTTATATACACAGACGACCACCTGTCCTTCACAAGCCAGTATGTCTGATACTGAGAAGGTTGTCAACACAAACACTACACCTCAAACACCATCCACACCTACACAACACACACCCACATGTGTGGAGGTCCTTAACAAAAACATACCCAAACAAGGAGACCTCCGAGGCAAAAACATCTGAGGAAAAACGCACGTGATCTCCACAGCCCTCCACACCACATACCACACATAGTTCACACACCCGTGTCTCACAACTAGTAAGGCTTAACCATAAACCCAACATATTAGTCATAGGTGACTCCATTGTGAGGCACACAGATGTGCCTCTCACCAGGCTGGATACAGAGAAAGTCATGGTTAGCTGTCTCTCAGGGGCCAGAATCTGCCATATCACACATGCACTCAAGTCTCTCAACAACAGGTACTGTTATGACTCTGTCATAGTCCAAGTTGGGGTGAATGACTTGAAACATACCTCCCTGGACTATATAAAGAGAGACATGATTGAACTCGCTGAATATGTGTCCCAGACAGGTATGTCCCTAGCCTTAAGCAGCATTCTACCATCACCTGGAATGATGCCTGAATACAAACAGAAAATGATTGACTTTAACAGTTGGCTTAGTTTCTGTTGTCATTCCAGGGGGGATACAGTACCTGACAGCCTGGGAAGATATGAGTGACAGACCATGATGCTTTGCCAGAGATGGCCTGCATCTGTCTCATCTGGGCTTCAAGATTCTGGCAAAAGCTTTTGCCTCCCCTATAGTACCCTTTTTAGGAAAAGTAATGAGGTTAGAACTAACAACATAAAAATTTCAACAAAACACAAATTAAAAGTCATGCTGCTAAACACTAGGGGTCTAAACATGAAACTGCACTCATTGCAAGCATTCCTAACCCTGGAAAATGCTGATATCTGTGCAGTCTCAGAAACCTGGTTCAAAGCTGCGGACAGTACCGCAGCCATAGCTGGTTACTCATCCTATCATACATTCAGACCCCAAACTGTGGGTAGTAAAGCCAAAGGAGGTGGAGTTTCAATGTATATTAAAGACATACACATCTCCAGGCTGGTCAAACAGCATGGCACACAGGAGACACTCCAGGTGCAGTTAATTATTGACAAAGACTCCTATACAAATCATAGCTAGCTACCAGCCCCCAAATCTGACCCAAGATGGCCAAACTGCCTACCTAGACCTCTTTGATTCTATCGATTCAACCCTTTACCCTAATCTTGGGTGACTTTAACTACTAAAACATAGACTGGAAGAACTACTCTTGGCAGAACACAAATGCCCAAAGATTTCTCAATTTTGTCAATGCAAATTCTTTGGAACAGCTAGTTGATACCTCCACAGGAGGTGCTATTATCTCAGACTTGGTATTAACCAACATGAGTAACCACAGCAGCATTCCTGCAGTATCATCCTCCCTTGTAAGGTCCGACCATAAAGCGGTCACTTTCGAAGTCACCATCTCCCCCAACCCCCTCTAGCTAAGGTCAATCAAAAAAACTTTTCCAAAGCTAATTACAGCCTCCTAAGGGATGGTATAAACAGCTTCACAGCCCCCACCCCCTCTCTAGGAACTGGCACCAGTATCCGAAATTATACCAAATTACTATACGAACATTTATATAGATGCATGGAATCAGTAATAACTGACAGGACTAAATCATCCTCCACAAGGAACAGTAAACCTGTCTGGTGGACATCTGCAATAAATAAACTCTATAACAAAAAAAACATTGCTGTCCAGGGCCAAGAAGGAGCAGATGCCCAACTGGAAGTAATCTCTCCTTAGCCTAAACAAACAAATAAGAGCACTAGTGAAATCCTCCAAAGCAAACTTCAAGTCCAAATTGGCCACATCTGTTAGAGACAGTTATAAAGCTTTCTTCACATATGTCCATAATCTAAAAGGTAGCACCCAGAGCTGTTCAGAACTGGTGGTGCAGGACACCACATATACAAATGCCGTAGGTATGGAAAACTTGCTGGCTAACAGATCCAGTGAAAATTTCACCACTCTGTCCCCCCATCAGTAAATAAGGACATTCCCAGTACCTGTCCCTTCCCCTTATATCTAGGGAATCGGGTCATCATTGCTCTCTCAAAGGCAAAAAATACAGCCTCCTTGGGACCTGATGACATCCCAGGCTACATCCTACATGAACTCAGGCAGGAACTTTCAGCACCATTAGGTGCCCTGTTCAACCAAAGCTGAGTACCGGTTTTGTCCCAGCTGAGTGGAAGACAGCCACTGTCTTCCCTTTCCACAAAGGTGGAGCATCCACTGATCTGGGAAATTATAGACTCATTAGCCTAACTAAAACACCCAAAACGGACCAGCTGTGAGGATGTATATAATTTTATTGCTTCAAATCATGTCAGCAATGGTCAAAACCATGCTGAATAAGCAAACCGGTTTCGGCTAATATAAGCCTTTTTCAATGCCAAATAATCAAAAAAGTAAAACATCACAATTGTGAGCCCTACTTATAGTCCCTCTCTTAAAGAGGTATTGCCCAAATTGGATTCAATATAGTAACTAGATGAGAAATTCAAACAGTTCAAACATCATATACCCATGATTCAGCCCATACATTGGAAATTCTGTTTGGTGTTTGTACAAAAATTTAAATAATAGTAAATGGATTACACTGTAAATATACATATGTATATTCCAACAATGTTTAGCATACATAAAGCTATATACAGACTGCTAATTTGTATATAAAATAGAACAATTCAGACTAATATGCCCCAAATCAATAACGTAACATTATGAGTGTATATCACAATATATATATATATAAGGCTAGGATGTATAATTTATATAACCATATAAGACCCACCCGTAGTGGGTAAAAAAACACAACCTGAAAATGGAATACATAAAAATGGAATACATAAAAATGGAATACATCGAAATATATTTGTATTTACAACCTATTAAACTGGTTCTAATGTGTTCAAACCTGGTCTAAAAAGACCACCTAACCTTATGATCCATTTATACTCCATTTCATTGAGTTTCTTATGCCATCCTGCTTTCATTTGTCGATGTAAAGTGATTCTATCTATAATGATAAATGTAAAATGGGCAGAAGGATGTTCAAGGGTATGTTTATACAAAGCATTAGTCATGCGTTTGTGTTTGATTGCACTAATATGTTCACAAACCCTCAGTTTAACAGGCCTGGAGGTCTGTCCCACATAAAATGCAGAGCAATTACATGTGGCCAAATATACTGCCCAATCCGAACTACAATTAGAAAACATCCTAATCCCAAAAACCTGGGATGTATTTCTGCTAGAAAACTCACTAGTTTTGGGCATGTGTTTACAAAATGAGCAATGACCACATGGAAAACTTCCCTTCAATGTGTTTCCCTCCAAAGTGGTCTGTAATGGATACTGTGAACTATATCTCTTGTAATGGGTTAGAAAGGAATTTAAATTTCTACCCCTTCTATAAGAAAAAGAACACTGTTGGGGTAATATATCATTCAGAATTTCATGAGAACGTAAAATGTCCCAATGTTGATTGATAATCTCAACAAATCGATTGGTATTAGCCCCATAAGTGGTAACTAACCTTAAAGTGCAATTCTTCCCTGGTCTATGATTGAACTGTTGTTTGGATTTATATTGTAATAAATCTAAACGTGATGAATGTTTAACTGTTTTCAAAGATTTAATAATGATGTGTTTTTGATATCCACGATCAACAAATCTATTAACAAGATCATCACAAGCCTTGGAACCTTCCTCCGGAGAGGAACATATTCTTTTCATCCTCATAAATTGTGATTTGGGGATGTTGTGGATGATGTGGCGTGGATGACAACTGTTCGCATGTAGCAGAGTGTTGTACTGAGGAAATTTTCTATAGACTGATGTAGCTAGAGTTTGATCCTGAAGTCTCTTAATCATGACATCCAAAAACACAATGCTATCATATTCTATGTTGACCGAAAAACGAATTCCGAAACTGTTGTCATTTAAATAATCAACAAATTTAGAAAGTTGTTCCTTAGTTCCACGCCACACCATCCAACAATCATCAAGATATCTTCTCCAAATATTAAGATCTACCAAAAAAGAATTGTGATGCGTATCATATATATAAGTGGCCTCAAAATAACCCATGAACAGGTCCGCATATATGGGGGCAAAAGACGCCCCCATTGCTGTTCCATTGACTTGCCAATAGGCTTGGCCATTGTAATAAAAGATGTTCTTACATAACACAAATTCGGTTAATTTGGTCAAAAAATTATTGAATTCCATAGAATACAATTTTGATTTATAAAGCCAATATGAAACAGCTAGAATACCTAGTTCATGTGGTATGCTGGTATATAATGAGGCCACATCAAGTGTACACAACCACCAAGAGGATTCCAATTGTGAATCTTGAACTATATTGAGAAACTCCGTTGTGTCCTGTATGCGTGATTGAATATGTTTCAATAAAGGTTTTAAATATACAGTAAGAAAACAGGATAAAGGTTCAGTTAAAGAACCACGCCCAGAAACAATGGGTCTGCCTGGGGGGTTTTTTGCATCCTTATGGATTTTAGGTAGCAAATACAGATACTGGTGTATAGGTTCCTCCACCTGTAATTCCTTAGCTACCTTCTCCGTAATTACCCCCTGAGTAACTGACACCTCCAAAAACCTGTCTATTTCAGCCTTGAAACGTAAAGTAGGATCCAACTTAAGCTGTTTGTAATAGCTAGTATCCGACAACTGTCGAAGAGCTTCATTATGATATGCTAGATAGTCCATGACCACTATGGCACCTCCTTTATCTGCCATTGTAATGACTAGCTGTTGATTGTTCTTAAGCTCTAATAAAGCCTGTCTTTCACTATGGCTTAGATTATTAAATCGTGGTTGATATACATTAGCATAGTGTAGTTCTTTCATGATACATTCCCTGAAAATAGAAACATGTTTATTCATTGGAGAAACAAAAGTAGATTTTCTGAATCTGAATTCAGTAGATCTTTGAGAATCATTCTTATCTGAAAAAAATATTTTCAGATTAAGTAATCTACAAAAATTGTTAACATCATTTAATAAATCATGTTCAGGAACCACAGAACTTGGAACAAAGTTCAATCCTTTATTCAGAAGTGTAATTTGACCAGGGGAGAGAGCAATAGAAGAGATATTATGAACATTATTAGTTACTGTATCATCTGTTGCAACAGATTCTGTAAAGTCGGAGTATTGGAACCTAGATCTATGTTTTCTGCCCCCCCTCCTCCTGCCCTTTGGTCTAAAGGGGGCATCTGTCTTCTTTTGGCCACTGGGGACGCCTGACGTGAGGATGCTTCTCCATCCGACGTAGAGTAGGTTTCTTCCTCAGAAGTAAAATCTGAGGAGGTGTGTGCATGTCTGAGAATTGACCTGGGTCTTTTCTTGTTATTATTATTAACCCTTTGATTCATCTTGGGTTCACTAAATCTAACTGTTTTTTGATTAATAAAGGGCTTCCCCTTTTCATAATCCATGAGATCACGCTGAAATTTGTTAATCTTTCTCTTCATCAATTGCTTTTCTAAAATGGACAATTCTTTGGCTAAATTGGAAATGTGTTGAGAGTAAAACTGATGCTTGTTAAATTGTTCAGCCTCCAAGCATAAACCTTGAATATCTGACAAATTGTTGGTAATAGTTCTGTCATAATATTTCAACAGACAACTGACAAAGAGCATGGATGCTGAATGTTGTGCCTCTGCCCAGTCCTTAGATAACTCCTCATCAACATGTGCCACCAAAGGTTGTAGTCGTACCCTCAACCCCCTTGGTGTTATGTTCTTGGCTTGATAAGCTTTGAACAGCTTCATATGCCACACATTCGTACGTAAAGTTTTCATATGTTTCCCCAATTTAGTAAAAGTATAACTACATTTTTGTTCATCATTGGCTATAAATTCACTACTCCCAGAACTGGCATTATTGGTCAAACCAAACACCTCCAAATTATCCTTGTCAGCTGACAATCCATGTAGAATGTCATTTAAATCCATAATGGAATAATTCAAAAAAGTACTGTGATGAGAAAAAATATATTCTTTAAAATTTCTGAAACACTTCCAGACTAAACAACCAGTGTATAACAGTCCCCAATAGAAAGAGGTACAAAGTCTGTCTATAAATAGAAGAGAAAATTGCCTAACTAGCCCGATCTGCAAGGCCATGGAATGGATTATCGTGGACCTCATTAGCAAGGACATTGGCAACCTCCAAGCACTCAATCCCACACTGTTTGGCTTCATGAAGGGGAAGTCATGTCTGTTAAATTTGATCGACTTTTTTGAGACAATCACCAAAGCCATGGATGAGGGGAAGACGGTGCACACCACCTACCTTGACCTGGCCAAAGCCTTCGACTCTATTCCCCACTCAGGCATAATAGATAAACTCTCTCAACTAGGCATCAATATGTATGTTACCAGATGGGTAGCCAACTGGCTCACTTGATAGAACCCTCCCAGTCAAAATAGGGGAAGCCACCTCAAGCAGTAGACCTGTATCAAGCGGTGTACCCCAGGGTTTGGTCTTGGTGCCTATGTTATTTGGGATATACTTTTCTGAGGTACAGGCCAAAACCAGTGGGCTATGGCTGACCAAGTTTACAGATAACTGCAAGTTGGGAGCTGTAGTCAATTCCCCTAGTGATGTGGACATCCTCCAAAAGGGTCTCACCCAAACAAATGACTGGTGCCAGAAACATGGCCTCAAGCTGAATACAAAAAAATGCATCATTATCCCCTTTGGGGAGAGAGATGTCCCCATAAATTATCGCATTAATAACAATGTTCTAAGCATGCAGGCAGTCATGAGGGATTTGGGCCCCCAGATTGATAGCAGTCTGACTTTTGACCACCATGTCGCTTCCATTGTATGGAAAGTTTTCTACATGACCCACCTCATAAGTAAGGGTATCTCATCCAGGGACAAGGAGGTCATAACATTCATGTATTCTTCCCTTATAAGGCCATTATTGAGTACAATGCCCCATTCAGCATGTATCTTGCAAAGCACATATAGCAGCTGGAGAGACCACAGAGGTTCCTCACCAGGAGAATCCAAGGCCTCAAAAATCTACCATACACAGATAGACTAAAAGCCCTATCCCTCTACTCTGTTTCATATAGACTCCTCAGAGGTGACCTCTGGCATACAAGGTGATCTCAGACCCGCCTTGATGGGACTGCTGCATATCCACAAGTCAAGTTCCACTTAAGTAACCCACACATGCGGCCTCAACCTGGTCTGTGACATCAATAGGACTTGCTTGCAGGACAGATGTGTGTCCCAGAGACTCCCCCATCTATGGAATAGACTCATCCATGTCAAGCAGGGTACCTCTTTATCCCTTTTTAAGCGCAATATGGATAACTGAATGGAAAATAGAAAATACAGCCCTGGGATTCCACCCATGTCCCTGCTGGACAGGGGCATCAGGTGCTGATTTGTCTATGCATGCGCTAAACTCTTGGCTGGGCTTATAAGGGCCTCAGGTCCAATAGCCTAGTAACTTCCTATGATCCTGTGAGAGCCCATCTGTGTTGGCATTGCTAACCCCACTCCAGTGCTGCACTGTCATATCATATGCTTACAACCCTAGGCTCCACCTTAGTAATTTGCCATTTTGCTGGATGGCTCAACGTAGCCATGTTAAGGAGTTGTGTGAATAAGCGACAAGCAAGCCCTAAGGAACAACGGCAAAAAGAGTTGCAAATTAACGTATTTTAATAAGACCGTTTTCACTCTTGCAAGAGCAGGAGCTTCTTCAGACAAGTTTAAAAATTACAGAAACTCTCATTTTAAAAGCAACAGCTGATGAACTTGTGATGTCATTTCCTTCAAGGGAAACACTTACGGACACACTTTTTTATATGTTAAAAACATATTATAAAAATACTAAGTATCTTTATACAAAATCTTAGGAGAAACCACTGGAACTATGGCTCTTGCTTATTATGCTTTGTATATTTTTAGCATATAAAATATGTTTATTTGCTTATATACAGACCTCACTTTATGGCTGTATTATCTTTATCATGGTTGGTACCTTGGGCCCTTTTAAGAAAAAGTCTTAATTTTAATTTCATATAAAATCTTAGTTAGGTTATTTAATTACATTTATTGTATATATTGTATATTTTGTTTTGAGACAAGATTTTGTATAAAGATACTTAGTATTTTTATAATCTGTTTTTAACATATAAAAAAGTGTGTCCGTAAGTGTTTCCCTTGAAGGAAATGACATCACAAGTTCATCAGCTGTTGCTTTTAAAATGAGAGTTTCTGTAATTTTTAAACTTGTCTGAAGAAGCTCCTGCTCTTGCAAGAGTGAAAACGGTCTTATTAAAATACGTTAATTTGCAACTCTTTTTGCCGTTGTTCCTTAGGGCTTGCTTGTCGCTTATTCACTTGGTTTGTTTATTTTTTACTGTTTTTCGCATGTTAAGGAGTTGTGGTCTGTAATTACAGTGAATTTTCTTCCATACAGATTAGGCTGACGTTTCTGCAGTGCCTACACTATGGCAAGGCATTCCTTTTCTACAGCTGCATAGTATTCCTCCCTGGGTTGGAGCCTATGTCTGAGATATACCACTGGGTGCTCTTCTTTCTCTGAGGAAATCTGGATAAATACAGCCCCCACCGCATGGTTTCAAGCATCCATCTGCACAGCAAAGTCTTTGCTGTAATCTGTACTGGCTAACACAGAGGATACTCCCAAAGCTCCTTTAAGCTTCTGGAATGCCTGCTCACTTGCTGAGGTCCACACTTCCATATCTGGCCTGTTTTTCCTTGTCAGATCTGTGAGGGGAGCAGCTACGGTACTATAATTGAGGACAAACTTTCTGTAGTATCCCACTGTCCCTAAGAATGGCCTCACCTGCTTTTTGGTAAAAACGGCAGGCCATGCCTGAATGGCTTTCACTTTGGCAGTTTTTGGCCTGATCTTACCACTCCCCACTCTGTGTCCTAGGTGGGAGACCTCTGCCATACGCACCTGACATTTGCTGGGCTTAATGGTCAACCCTGCCCTCTGTAGTTTGCCTAGCACCTCCCTGACATGCTGAAGGTGCTCTTGCCAGGAATGGCTGTAGATGGCACTATCAACTAGGTTAGCAAGGGCAAAATCTCCTGCCCCTGCTAGGATATGATATACCAGCCTCTGGAAAGTAGCTGGGGCATTTTCATCCCAAAGGGCATCTTCATGAACTTGTACAAGCCAAAAGGAGTCACAAAGGCTGACCTCTCTCTAGCACTGGGAGTCAAGGGCACCTGCCAGTAACCCTTGGTAAGATCAATGGTGGTAAGATGCTTAGCCCCACCCAGATGCTGTAGGGCTTTATCTGTCCTAGGCATGGGGTAAGCATCTGACAAACAGCTGTGGTTCACCTTCAGTCTCACTACTACAGGATAGCTCCCTCCCTGAAATAACCATCTCACCAGTCCTGGCTGCAAATGTGTAGTCTGTCTGGGTCTTCCTCAGGCTACCAGATCCACATCCTTGTCTCGAAGCCTGACTGCCTGTAACTGCATGCACACATGGTACTGCATTATCAAAATCATTCCCCATCAGGACATCTGCAGGGATATCCTCAGACACACCCACCTGCTGGCTTCCTTTTCCATGCTCCCAGTCAAGGTGAACCCTAGCCAAAGGTATTTGGAATGGAGTCCCTCCTAAAGTTCTGACTGGAGTAAACTGCACAAGCAAGTAGCACTCCTCTTTAACCATTGCAAGCCTCACAATGGTTAGGTCAGAGGCTGTGTGTCTCTTAGCAATGGCCTCTTTACCATTCACTAAGATAGGATGTAACCTCTTGAGGTAGTTTGATACCTTTTTTGTCTAGTGAGAACCTACTGTTGGCATTTTGTCATTCCCACTTACTGGCTCACCCACCTTTTGTCCCCCACCTTGCCTCCATGGACATCTATGTGCTACATGTCCCCACTGGTTGCATTTAAAACATATAACCCTTGGTCCTGGATATGTACCTGGACTAGTGGCTTCCCTTGCTACTGACAGACTCTATTGCGACAGTCTAGGCTGCCCACCATGGGTTCCCATAGACCCATGTGCAGCACTGGGTGTCCCTTTCCTGTGCAGTGATGCCCTGCTTGCTGGGTATAAGTCTCCCTTCTTACAAAATGCATTGGCAGTAGTGCATTGTTTATCAGCTAACCAGATTGTCATGTCCTCGGGCAAAGTGCTAAGGGCTTGTTCCCCTCACCAAAACATCTGCCAGCCCTTCAAAACTGACATCCACTCACCCACCTATGAAAGTAAGTGCTTAGTTCAGCAACATATTCACACACACATTCATCAGCCTTGTGTCTATGCTCACAAAACATTTTTCTATAAGCTTCAGGTGTTAACTTAAAGCATTCTAACAAGCACATGTTGACTGTATTATAATTTAAGCAATCTGTATCAGACAGTTTAGAATTTGCAGTTACAGCTTTACCATGGAGTAAAGGAGTCAGGAACCATACCCAGAGCCCTTAGTCAACATTATACTGTTTACATACCCTTTCAAACATATGACTGAAGCTATCAAAATTATTCCCCTCTGTAAATTGTGGAAGAAATTTACTGACCTTTGTTGCTTCTGAGGTTCAGTTACTCCCTTCCCCATTACATCCATGACTCTGGTGAAGAGTCAGCATCTCCTTTTCATGTTGCCTTTGCCTGTCATTCTCCTCAGCTTCCAGGCATCACAGTTACTAATTTTTCTGAGCCTTCAGACATTGCAGTTTCTCATTTTCCTCAGTGTCTAGACATCTCAGTCTCTCTGCTGTTTCTATTTCCAAATGCTCGGCCCCAAGCTAAAGTCTCTTTAACTCCAGATGGATTTTTAAGTCCACTGTGGAAAGGTTGAACTGTCCATTTTCTGAGAGTTGTACATTCCCAAGGTCAGTCTGATTGTCCTCCTGGTTGCTATTCTGTGACATAGCTGTGACTAAAGCTGCAATCATGTCTGTTTCAGTCAGGTTGGCATGCACCAGTCCTTTAGCCTGGCACATCTCAACTAACTGGCTCCTTGTCAGATTGTCATACTCCTCTGCTGATATGCTTGCCTGCTGTCCCTGACTAAATAAGCTAACAAAAAATAAAACATTTGCAATATAAATTCTGAATGTTCACTGTGTGGCTGCTTGAGAATGCAAACACCTTCAGTGACCACTGTACACATACTATAGGAATTCAATATCCACTCCACTACAAGGCAATTAATATGTGATGTGGCTATCTTACCACTGTCAACTAATTAATATGTGATGTGGATATCCCACCACTGTCCACAATTAATATGTAATGTCTCTGCACTGGCCCAGTAATCAAGGAGCTTCAATGCTCACCACCGGCAACAGTGATGGACATACACAATGGGAGGATGACAAGTTCACACACAGTAAAGTGCAATTTCCCTTAAAAGCACACAGATATCGCAGTCAGTGTGGGGCTGGTTTCTCCCTCTTTCTCCAGATCCCCAATAAGACTCCCCACTGGCACAGCTGTAGAGTTAAGATCTCAGCTGAGGGGCCAAGCCAAGACCTCCAGTACTCTCTGTCCAACCAGTCCTTTGTGTCCCTGCCCAATTATCTGACACACACACTTTGAGATTTGATTTATATATAAACACACAGACACTCATGGGGAAGGATGGCACAGGTTTACTAGCTATGCTCCTTTCTGCTCAGACTATAAGGTAGTTTTCACTGCCACCAACCCCTACTTATCAGTTGGGCCCTTGCAAAGGGTGTCCAATCCTGCTGTGTAATGTTACTATTATCCAAATGGCAGTTGTGACCAAGATTTGCAAGGCTATTTAGGAGTGGCTGTACAGTGTCACTGAGTATATATGCAAGTACTCTAAGAGATGAAATATGTCTCATAAATATCAGCCATAAAGGTAGGTTTAAATATATCTAGTAAATAATAAAAAAACAAGACAATACTCAGAAACAAACAGTTACTTCAGAGTTCAGAATCACAGGAACTATTTTAAAACAACATTGCATGGCAGTCTCTGATAAGTATAGAAAACATCTAAATTAATCTTCACTATATTCCTATCTATATCTAAAAAGATACTATGCCCTGGATCGTATTTACAAGCAAGTGCAGATGGTGATGATGAGTGGATGTTTCCAGGTCAAAGATAAAATACAAAATGCTCAGTTTCTCTCTGAGAGTTCTTAAATCAGTATCACATTTTACTGCTGGGTTAGCCTGGATAACATCACTTTTTGTCACCTGACTTCAATTCCCAGGCTAAACAAGAAACTAATAGAATTTCACATCCATGTGTGAGAATTACATATCTCTCAGATGTTTGCCCAGAAATGTGTAGCTGCTAGGAAGTCATAAAGCAATTAAACATGTTACATTTTAAACCCAGTAATTACTTCTCTCCAAGACAATAGAAAAAAACTCTAGGTCTAGACATGATGTCTTCTTGCTGTATTGAAACATCAAAAAGCACTTCATTTCAGCTTATTTTCTTGAAGTGTTGTAAGTTAATCTTCTATGTTCCAGTAGGGTATGCTGTGGTTACATATTTGAAGCTTAGTACATAATATACAGTTCTGTATAAATCATATCAATATTCACAAATGACATAGAATTTACAAAATTTCAGATAGCTGGGCTGGCAGTGTCACAAGACATGACTGGTATTGTGGTATTGTAATGTGTAGCAGGTTAGCTTGTTCTTATCTATATTACTTTTTCCCAGGAACATGCTGTTAATTTGGAAAAGTTCATTGCAGAAGAGTTTGTAAAACTGCACCAGTTTCTTCATGACAAGGAACAAAAACTCATTCAACAACTTAACAGCAAAGCATCAGAAATTCTGAAAGACTTAGAAGAACATCTTGAATGCATTAAAACTGGTGTTATGGAAATCTACTCAGCAGTGTTTGATACTAACTTGGAAATCAAAACAGAAGTAGAGGTTCTGGAAGAGACAAATGATGACACTGACTGTCTGACAACCACTGAGGAATCGGTGTCAGGTGATACATCAGAACATGGAAAACACAAAGCTAATGGAGTTCTATCAGTAAGTCCACTTTTAATTTTTGCTATTGCATGTCTTTCATTTTGGAAAGTGAAATCTTGGGCTTGCAGCTGACATAACAAGCATTTCAGGTAATAACTTCTCAGCAGTCTAAATTATGTAGAGTAATGTGTTTATTTTTAATTACGTTTATTTGTTTTTTTTTTTCTTGTTTTTTTTTTTTTTTTCTGTTCATTTGCCAGAAGCTGATCCATGGTTTATATCAAGGCAAACCTTGTCAACTCCCAACATGTTGAAATAAATGTACTGAGAACTGTGATGCTAGAAAAACAACAAAATTAGTTTCCTAACATGTCAAAACAAACTCATTGAGTACAAAAAGATAATAATAATAAATGCTTTAACCTGTGTTAAGTCTGAAATCTCTGTATGCCAGGTTAACTTGACAGCTTTCTTACTTGCATACTAAATTGATCTCATTCTTAAAGTTAATGATACATATGATGAATTTTAAGTGGGGGACTATTTATTTAATATAAAGCCTTCTCCCATCAAAAATGTTGATGCATAAATTAAGCCGTCTCTGATTTTTATATACACATTTTCTGACCAGTATCTAAAAATAGTGTAGAATAGCAGTGCTAGACAAATACAGTTTCTTTACATAATGCAAGACTCTGTTTATCAAGGGGTTTACTGCAAAGTATCATCAGGTAATAGGAAATAAAAGGCAATTGGCTTTTGTGACCATTTATTCCTGCCAGTACCTACCATCAAACTGAACCTCCTTTGTCAAGGAGTGCCAGACCATTCAGGCCAGGGCTGAGTTTGTGAATATCTGCCCAAATATCCATTTCCTGGTTTAAGGCAGATAATGTATTTCAATGATTAATTTGCAGTGGAAGTCAATTCCAGAGGTGGGAAAGGTGTTGTGTACAAACCTCTTTCTCTATATTGTTTTATTTACTTGGTGGAGATTTAGATCCCTTGCAGACTATTCCATTCGTGGAGATTCAAAAGGTGAAGGACCACCAAGTCTCTAATGGCTTGAAAGGCAAGGCACAAGTCTCCCCTCAGAAGTCTATAAGATACTGAATAAAGGGACAGTCTTTTCTGGTAGCTTAGGGTTATTAAACAGGTGATCTCCTTAGGAGCCTCTGGGGCCTTGTTAGTTGTGACACAAGTCTAGTAGGGTACATTACATAGAGGACATTGTATTCAGTAGCTCGTATAATCAGTGTTGAATATAATGGGACTGTGACCTGTTTGCATCTGAAAGGTGTCTCTGTTGATCATCTGTGCTAAGCAGAAATACTAAAAACCAAGAACCAATGAACCAAATCCAGTCTTGATAATGCATACAGATGAAAGTGCTCAACTTTATTAAACACTTTCAGCTGAGAATTGTCTGCCTTCTGTTTTTCTCACCTAAGCAGAAATATTTCCTGATTGCTGCTGTTACATGCTAATCAAAGGAGAAGGAATTATTAACTGAAGTACCAAGATCTCTAACTACATTCTCATTTTAAATGGGGTATTGATGTCATGTGCTGGAAAGAGGTGCAGTTTACCAAACATAATAATATTACACTCACTAGTATTTCATTTAAGCCCATTGCTAGCACATCAGCATTCTTGTCACATGGCTTTGGGTATCAGATAGTCAGTTGACAATGAGCCAGAGGTCTTGGTTGATAGTCTGGAAATTAGAAAAGTAACTGCTAAACAAAACAAGTCCCAACACAGAACACCATTGGTTACCTTCATGCTGTTTTATTAAGCACCTGCTACCTGCACTGTATGGGTTCTGTCCTTCAGACAGTTTGCTATCCACCTTACTACATAGGGGCCCTTTTATAATGCATTGAGCATACCATCTATCCTAGTATAGTGCCAAAGGTCTTGGTCATGTTGAGGTTTGCTGTGGTACAGCATGGCTACTGTCAATAGCTTGTGTTACTCTTTCAAAGACATTAACCAGATTCATTAGAAAAGCTCTTCTCTTGACAAAGCCAAACTATTGCAACTCTAGCCTGATGAGATGTTTAATGCTGCAGTTAATCAGGTTAGTTACAATATTCTGCATGGCTTTGCATATGAGACTCATCAGGCTGATGGGCCTGTAATTCCCAGGGTCAGTGATATGGCCACTGTTGTGAAGTGACATCATCACTTCTGTGCACCAAATGGCAGCACCTAAACTCAGGTTAAATATTTTCAGTTGTTCCACAAGTACTTGCATGGTACTGTAAAGTTATGTATGTTATGTACCATGCGGGAAGTATGTTTACCCTTTGAGAGTACCTTTAGTACATGAACCTCAGTGGTGATGCTGGGGTGTGGGTCCTAACTGATTCAGGGATAAGCGGAGTTTGACTCATCATTTCCAGAATGAAGTTGGGACTAAATTTGTTAGCTAGTATATTTGTAATGTCTGTATTGTTGAAGGTCAGCAGGACTAAGACAGAATATATGTGTGTGAATGAGAGAGAGGACAGAGGAATGGTGAGGATGCAGGGAATAGAGTTGGTGAAGGTGGATGAGTTTAAGTACTTGGGTTTAACAGTTCAGAGTAATGGTGAGTGTGGAAGAGAGGTGAAGAAGAGAGTACAGGCAGGGTGGAATGGGTGGAGAAGAGTGTCATGAGACATTTGTGACAGACTGTACCAGTAAGAGTGAAAGGGAAGGTCTACAAGAGGGTAGTAAGACCAGGTATGTTATATGGGTTGGAGATGGTGGCATTGACAAAAAGGTAAGAGTCATAGCTGGCAGAGTTAAAGAAGTTAAGATTTGCAATGGGTGTGATGAGGATGGACAGGATTAAGAATCAGTATATTAGAGGGTCAGCTCAGGTTGGACAGTTTGGAGACAAAGCCAGAGAGCTGAGATTGCATTGGTTTGGACATGTGCTGAGGAGGGATGCTGGGTATATTGGTAAAAGGATGCTAAGGATGGAGCTGCCAGGTAAGAGAAAAAGAGGAAGGCCTAAGATTAGGTTTATGGATGTGGTGAGAGAGGACATGCAGGTGATTTTTGTGACAGAGCAGGATGCAGAGGACAGGAAGAAATGGAAACAGATGATCCACTGTAGCGACCCCTAATGGGAACAGCTGAAAGAGAAGAAGATATTTGCAATGTGTACTGAATCAGAGTTAGTCAAAATTCTCTACAAAACTGGGCACCCTCTACAGACATAAACATTTCCTAAACCATTCTTATAAACAAACCCTTGCCTCTACATTTCTCCTACCTTCCCTCCTCTATTGTGCTCCCCTCCTTGCCAATATTCAGTCCTCTGCGAAGACAAAAATTGAGACTTGTTATAACCAAATTGCCAAGTTTGCAACTAACGCTAAATATTCCTCCCATCACTGCTACTCTCTCCATGCTTTGAACTGGCTTGAACTTCCACATTACTTCACATACTTACAACTAACTACAGCACATAAAATCATCTATAATCCTTCTAGCTGCCCAGCCTCACCCCTGTGCTAACTCTATGTCAACCGAATATTCCTCTCAGATCTGAAAACCAATTTCTCTTACAGGTAGAAAAAACAAAACTTCCACATGGTCAAACACTTTACTCCTTCACTATAGCCAAACTCTGGAACTCATTCCCATCATCTATCAAAACAACTAGCAATGCTTTCTCCTTCAAAATGTCTCTATGCCATAATCTCTCCACCTTGTGGCAATGCTCCTGCACCTCCTCTCAACCATTTATAACTTGAATTCCTGTACAAAACTGTCTACTTCTACTTATCGTAATCCACCCGTATGTTTACTATAAAACATGTAACGTTTACATCCACCTAATTAACTACAGCTCCGTAGCTTTTCACTTTAATTAGACTAATACTCCCTCTTAGTCCTCCATCACTCTCACTGCTGCATGTTACTATACTATCCTATAAATACCTCTTATTACCTTATCTTTCACTAATATGTTGAACTAACTGAAGGAATCTTATTACATCAGTACAAATAATACTATTCTTTCACCTAAACCCTAACATATTCCAAAAGCCAGTGGTCATGAAATGAAATATTATATTAACTATAACTGCAAATAGTTTATTTTCCTTGTGCCTGACTGACTGTACAAATATTGTATTCCTGATTGCTTGTACTTTGTATTCTAATTTTTTGTAATTTACAATTTTTTTGTAATTACTTTCATTGTATGTATATTATATGTACTTATGTTGGAGCTTTTCTCCCCAGGCCTCCACTGAAAATGGGTTCACTCTGGCCCAGTGGACTTTCCTGGTAAACAAATGCAATTAGATAAATAGTGGTGCTATCTTGAATAAGTTCTGAGCAATGTTGGGTATTATTTCTTTCTTTCATAACACATAACTAAAGAAATATTTGTTGTTGCCCTTAAATTTATATGCTAACTTAAGTAAATGGACTGCTTTAATAGTCCTAATATATTTTTTTTAAGTTTTAGTCAATTTTCCAATATCATCCTTGATTTGAGGGTCCTTAGATCTGATATATTTTAAGCAGTTTTTTTTTTTCTTTTATGCAAAGTTTACACTGGTGGACCACTGGGATGGTTTAATTTTAAACTTTGCATTATATTTAGATGTGACACATACTGTCAGTTGTATATATTTATCTATGTGGGCATTGAACTCTTTTGTGTACCTCCCTAATGAGAAGTCTGATGTTAAGCTAGAATAAACAAGTCTTGAAATTTTATCATAGAATTCTGAGATATTGATAGTGTCAAGTTTAGAGGTCTTAATCATTAAGGTGACTAGTTTATGAACAAACTTAACCAGAAAAGAAGATAACAAGGGAATAGTGCATGAAAAAAGCTATAACTGAAAGGACCAAGTCAACAATACTAGTCCATCTAGTAGGTTTTATAATCTGTTCCAGTGAGCTTTTGTTTATGAAACAAAAAACCTTTGGATGTATCCTACTTTTGAGGTATAGGTTCATGGGTAGTTAAAGACTCCCAAAATATTTTTTTTCTTTATAGGTAGTTCATTTATTACATTTAAGACCCTTACATGATTATCAGGAGACATACAGAGGGAGTCCTGTAACAGGCTATAGTGTGATAGCCGTGTTTGTGGGTCCCTGGGAATCTGTCTGGTGGTGATGTGGTCCCTAACAAATATGGAGATGCCATCATAGTTGCCACTGAGTCTGAAGGCATAATATATGAAAAACCTAGCTATAGACAGAGTGCTTTCTTAACATTTAAAACAAGTTTCAGTTATTACTCATACATAGAGGTGCTTCAAATGCAGGAGGCCCTCAGTCTTGGGCAACTTGTTGTTGAGACTTCTCGAATTGAGTAGAGACATCTTAATGTGATCCTGTTTTGGATTTGATATGTTAGTTATGTTGGCATGTCCATCAGCGGGACTCTGCCTAAAAAGGCACTATGGCTGTAGCAAAGCTTTAGCCAGTATGTTGAAGGCTTGGAACAAGAGCGGCGGGCTGTCCATGGAAGAGCATGTAGGACTATCTAGCATCTCATCTCATGTTGACACACACTGGATCTGGTACCAAATATTTAGCCAATTGTTGATGCTACTTATCTTGTCTTTGTACATAATCATCATTCTTGGGAAGGAAGGAAGGATTCCTCTCAGGACCAGAATCTTCCCTGCATTTGTGATTTGCATGGAGTGTTCTGCCATGTCTCTCTGCATATCCCTCAGAGTTTTGCATGCCAAGTCATTCACTTCCACGTAATCATA
The DNA here is from genome assembly GCF_019279795.1 of Protopterus annectens. NCBI lineage: Eukaryota > Metazoa > Chordata > Ceratodontiformes > Protopteridae > Protopterus > Protopterus annectens. The sequence goes on along the minus strand of NC_056744.1, from coordinate 1,692,882,344 downwards.
TTTTCCTGGTGAAAGTACCTTAAGGTCTTCTGAGATGCCAGAGATCTTGGCATCTGAAAGACAATTCTCTATCACACTGTCTTTGTCCAGAGAGGACAGATGGTACATTTGACTGTAGAGTCATCAATTACTAAAACATTTTTATTTGTAGAGTAGTCTGGTGTACTGTATTTGAAATGATTTAAATCCTGATGACTCTTTGTTGGAAGCATGCCAGAAGGTGATATAGTGTTACATTTGCACTGAGACCTATTCTTCATGGATCTACAAGGCTTTGGCAATAACGTTTTACAGCCACAGTGTAAGACATGTTACAGTGGGTTAGTATAGACTGTTTTGGAATGTGTTATGCCCACTGTCTGTGTCCTTTTGTGGGAGTGAGGGCTCCATGTTAGTTAAATATTTGCATGTCTCAAAAACAGAATGTCTTAGTATATACTAAGTAAAGTTCATTGTCTGTGAGCAACAAGCAGTTACCATGCCCCCTAAGGATACCCAGTGCTGTGAGACTCGCAACAGAAGAAAGACCAGCTGTCTGAACTTCTATATTAGTCCAGTGGTTTGCAGAATTTGTTTGAAATACACAGACTTACTGTGCAGAAAACAACTTGTTCTAAGTAAGCTGAGAAGTAGATAGTACTTATAAATCCCAAATTTACCACTTCCTTCACAAGGAAATGAGTTTTAGTGTGGGACTTTTAACAAAGGTTTCCATCAAAATATTAAGTAACTGTAAAACAGAGAGTATGTAAAAAAATTACTCCATCTAAAGAATTTCGCCCACTGAACAACTGATAACAGTTGCTGTATGTACCATCATTCTGCCAAAAAAACAAGTGTTACCAATCTAAGAATGCACACCATTACTACACATTTGTTTTAAATGAAATGCTATGAATATCGATAGTGATATCCCCTCTCCTGCTATTTCCAGTCATAACAAAAAGGCAGACCAACACCAGTTGGCCTGCAGATACTGTTGCTTTAGAAAACCAGTAATTATGTCGTGCCATTTCTGTGTTGGAGTTGCTGCCAGAGAATTGTTTAATCTGAAAATAATCATTAAAAGAATAAGTGATGCCTGTCTAATTGAATCTAATAGTCTTGGGAAAACATGTTGAGGGAAGTGTGCTTAACCTAGTAGCAAAAATGTCATGTCATCTAAAGGTGGGAGTCGAGTTCTAGGTGCATCCATAGTGTCTTCCTTCCTTTTTAACCCAAAAATATTTGTGTAACAGGACAGGACAGTATCCTGTTTGCATGTGGGTTATTTGGTTATGAACAGTGCTAGCAAAGATCAAATGATTCTATTATTTAACCTACAGAAGGGGTTTTGACATTTATTAAATAATATGAGAGTGTTTGCCATCAAACAAGCATATAATTGTTTTCATCAAGCTTGTCAGAGCATCATAAAATGTATATCTTAGATCTGGTAGTCAGTTTTTAGATTTGTAAGTGTTCCTTTTTTGAGTGAAATGGGCTGGTGAAAGAAAACATTTTGACACTTGTTTGGAGCAGACCCATGTGTATATTTATGTAACCAGGGCCTTTTGTTGGTCTTATGTGAGAAGAGGAGTTTGATGAAGTACATGTTTGAAAAAGATTGAGTTTAGCTGTAAGAACTGTTGTAATAGTACAGCAGAGTTGCGTTCAGAATTATTTTCAAACAATGACAAGTTTTAAACTTACAAGACCCTACTTAATGCAGATCTGTGCAGAAACATTTCCTGAGATTGCCAGTTAGACTGAAAGGCTAGGCTGTTGTCTGTCTGGACATCTTCAGAGTTCCATGATCTCCCTAACTTATCTTATCCTTTCTGGGCTTATGTCTACCTCAAGTCTTGATCAAGATCTTACGGTCATTTCTGACAGATTTCATACCATAAGGGGATGCAGTTTTTTCCCTTGAATATGCTTGTGTGAGAGATTTCTACATCTGCATACAGATTAGCTTGTGATTCCACCTTAATAAGAATGCCGCCTGTATTTAAGGATTTAAATTCAGGAAAATTAGCACTGCTTTGTCAGCAGCACATAATTCCTCTTGTTAACCATGGGGTTGTACATTGTATATATAACCTACTACAGCATTCTGGCTGCTGAGACAACTCTGTAAATGGAAGCTGGAGCAATAAAAGGGAGCTTCATCTTATGTGGGCTAATTTAATTAAAATGGCAGGAATAGTTATTTCTAGGGGCTAACAATTAAAAATGACAAGAATAGTTCTTTTTATGGACTAACAATTAAAATGGTAGGAATAGCTCTTTGTATGGGATAAATTGAAATTGGCTGGAATAATTCGTTCTATGAGCTAACTTAATTAAAAATGGCATTAATAGTTCTTTCCATCAGAGTATTAAGTTGTACCGGTCACTATCCAAGGGTGCCAGGAAGAAACTTAGCAGTATCCTCTTCATTGTCATTAGTAGTGTGCCCAGATATTTGGGTCAGTTAAACCTTATTGTTGATAATTTTGTTCTCTAATACAGGCCTCGTTGAGCAGGAAGATGCCCGTATCTCAACTGATGTCATAGCAGAGTGTTGTAGAACCAAGCATGACTAGTGCCAAACAATGCATTTATCTTCAAACCACTTGGGTGTACCTATATGGTTGTGGTCAGTGAGGATTTTCTCTTAGCTGTACCACTAATGTCTTCACTGCAAACGTAAAGAACATGGAAGAGAGTGAGCATCCTTGATAGGTTCTCTGCTTTACTTGAAACTGAGAGCACAAAAACAGTTCATGCATACATGGGCTGTGAAGAAGTGCACAATAATTTACATATATCGGCAAAGTGCCCTTAAACAAGTATGGGATTATCATCTATCAGGTAAATTGTCAGTAAATTGAAGAGAAGTATTTGTGAAAGTCCAGAAGCATAGTAGCATATGGTGTTTGTTATGAGTTATCCAGTTGTGTACGATTAACACATAATCATGTAATGTCCAGTACACATGACAATATTTCAGAGATCTTAAATGCACAGGACATACAATTATAGCTATGCAACCCACACACCTTTTCACTGTGCATTGGCAGAATTTTGATCTCATTTGAAAGAAAGGAAATAAAGCTGTAGGTATCAGTTTTGCAGCGCATTTGACCAACTTGAGAAATAAAATTATCTTAATTACTTGCTCTAATAGTCCATTGTAAGCTAAAGTATATCCCAACATTGCAACAACTGGAATCCAACGATCCTTAAATGCTATATCACATGCAATACCCCATGCCACATCACTGTCATTAGTCACATGTGATATCCTGTGGTACTCTATTATCATCAGTCACATGGACTGTCCCGTGACATTCCGTTATCATCAGTCACATGTAATATCCTGCTTCATTACTGTCAGTCACATTGACCCAAGCCAGTTCAGGTCCAGCAAAAGCAGATCCTGCCTACTTAACCTGTTCAGTTTCTGATGTGGTAAGATGTTTTGCTTTAGCATGCATTTTTCTGAAGGATATGAAGTCTGAAATTCAAATTACTGTAATTATTTACTGACTTCAGTCCTTTACACTGTGCCAGAAAAATAAATTTTATGTGGAACAGAACAAAAATATATGCCTGTAGGTCTTCAAACCAATTAATTCATGACATCATAGTCTGTTTGGTTTGTACTTGAGGATCTAGCTTCATGTTAGTACACATGAATAAACAAAATGTGGCCCTGTTTGTAACTGGAAAGAAAAGGAGGTCACATTCATTCATAAAGCTCTACTGGCATGCTTTTTCCTGTTTCTGGTTTTGTTGCCTACATTTCAGAGCATTTGTGCAGGTGCTGTAATGGTAAATGTACTGTAAAGGAACATTAACATTTCAAAGTGGACATGCTGCTTGGTCAAACTAATCAGCAAGCTCATTGTAAATTAAACGTTCCCCACAGGAGGTAGTTCAGTAAGTTCACTTTCTCCATGACACGACTGATTATTTTAAGAAGTTAAAAAAAATTCCATCCGTCCACATCCCCTTTTTCCCATTTTTGTGCATGGGTTTAAGGTGCCACTTCAACAGTGACAATCCTCTAGTGCCAAGGTTTACACAGCTGTGTGGCTAGCTGTGCCACAGTAGTTCAGCCACACCACACACTCGCATATATGGCCAATTTAGAGTGTCTAGTCCTGGAAGAAACCCATACAAATACAGGAAGGACATACAGACTCCACACAGAAGGCATCCCAGCTAAGAATCAAACTGACGAACCTCTCACTTTGAGGAGACAATGCTGTCCATTGTGCCACTGTTCCCTCGGTAGTAAATTGCTCCATAGTGCATAACAGTGCAGTGCATTAAAAAATGACCAGAGAACAAGATAGAGGCCAACAAGTATTCCAAAATGAAATGGCAGACGTATAGTTCTTCACAAGAACAACACATAATAATTGATAAAAAAGCAGTTAAGCACCTTCATCCTTTGTAAATGAACAGTGGGCTTTCTCAAAGCTGCTATTTAATGAGTCTTCACACATATAAACTCATCTGCAACCACATGACGATTCACCCCACAATAATAAAGTTCATAATGTCTGACATATTTTTAAAAATAACATTTATTACAAATAAACCAAATGCACCATAAAATTGACACTGTATAAACACTGTAAATAGTTATGCTTGATTCTTAAATAAGACACTACAGAAATGTGTGAACATTCATTAAATGACAGTTTTGAGAAAGTCCAAGGTTCACTTACAAATTATGAAAATGTTTAACTGCCTTTTATTGTGTATTAAGTTGCTCTTTTGAAGAATTACAGGTCTTCTGTTTCACATTAAAAAAGCTCACTATTTCAATGCCAGGAGCACCCCTACAAGTAGCTGCATGGCATATCCTTCAACCCAAAAAAATAAATAAATAAATCCATAAATATAAAGAAATAAATCTCTTGCCTTCCAAAACAGACATCTTCATTTATTTAGTGACTATATTCCTCAATGCCATGTCAGAAAATTGCATGCAAATATCGTAAGTGCACCATTAAGAGTTTCCACAAGAGATGCGACAAATTAAAAAAAAAGTCAGCAATTTACAATGCATTTACAGAGCATACACAGCTCATATATTGGCTGTCCCAGACTATCAGAAACAGATGGAAGTGTACAGAAGCCTTTTTATGCAATAATTTTATAAATAATAATTAAGGCTTTTTTTTTTTCTTAAATAATTTTCACTGATTAATAGCAACAATTGATAGGGCATGAGTAGCACATGATTTATCTATGGCTGGCTTTGTTTAATCACTCAGACTTCTTCCTCTTGATCAAATTGTGCCATCTATGGGTAAATCCTGCATTACCCATGCCATGTAGTGGATTATTGAGAAATGAACCAATATCCAAACTGCAGAATAGTGGTTCTCCCTACTTTTGTTGCATCATTTTTTTTGTTCGTTTTGTTTTGTTTTTTGGTTTATTTATCCTTTGTTGATCGGGTTATTCTCACAGGGCTAGTAGCCTGTTTTCAGAAGAGACCTGATGTGGTATTTATACTACTAAACTCCTCAGCTCTTTTCAGTAAGTGCTTTAGGGTCTTTTATATCTACCTGAAGTCCACCAACTCTAGCAAAAGCAAACATGATTTTAACTGATGTAACCCTTGATCTGGACAGACCAGTCATCTTCAAATATATTTTAGACCACAGTTTTGTCTGAGCCTTGCTGCATTGTAATTCCGTATGCCTCTAGTCTTACCTGCTGCATACTGCCGAGTCCTGCACAAATGCAGATAACATTTGGTACTGACAAATGAGTGTTTTTGGATTATCCCTCCCACAACTGTTATTCATAGTCTAACTCAACTGTTCTCATACCCCCTCTGTCCTTTGGACCCCATCCATTTTCCTTGCACCACTGGCCATTAAATTAATTTGCCCTGCTGTTCCATAGCCATTTTATTAATTCCACCAGTCAGCTTCTGTACCACCACAGAGTGTGGATATTCATTTCCTGCTACATCTTGGCTGCCATCTTGGACCATTTGTTGTAGATGTCTTAAGCAATCCTTGATGGTTTGTCATCCTCTGATTTCTCTGCAGCTGTCATCCAGTAGCTTTTTCAACTATCTCACAGCCCCATGCCTTCTCCATCTTATCCCTACTCCTAAGTTTTCATTCCTACTCAGCTGAGATCCCATTTTTTCTTTCCATCTTTCAAGGCTTCCTTCATTAATTCCTGTTTTCCTGTTCCCTAAATTAGATCACCCAGGCTTTCTCTAAACATAGCAAACAAAACATCCACAACGGACCACCACAGAGCTAAAATTCTTTTAATAAAACAACTTGAAAATCATAAAAACAAAATAAAATAAGTTGCAGCTTCAGCAGAGGAAATGTATAAGCACTTTCAGCTTAATAGCCTTCTTCAGATCCTCAGTTTGTTATGCCTCTGCAAATTAAGTACGACAATCAACCAATCAGAAGCTTGAGAAAGGGACAACTCCTCCTTTGACTATTCAGTATTTCTTAGTAGGGGCACCACCCCCTTAGCACAGGTTTTATTGTAAATACTGCATTCAAACCGAGCTTTTGATTAGCCTGCAAGTCCGCTATCCATTTAACTTCACTGATCTCGGTTTTATTTTGTATATCACCTTCCCTTATATTTTCTTGAAGAGTCTCAAGAACCATAAAGTTAAACGAATGGCCAACATGCTCCATAACATGATTTGCTAGAGCACTGATTTTCACACAGTTCTTTATATCACTCATGTGACGTAAAATCCGTTCTTTAAATTTTCTGTTGGTTTTACTTACATAAAAAGCTGAACAGTTGTGGCAAACTACTAAGTATATAAGATTCTTGGTGTTACAGTCAGCATACCCCTTTAAACTATAAGACCTTCCAGTAACTGGATGAAAAAAACAGTTCATTGTGTTGATACAACTGCATGCCTTGCAACGGCCACATATATAAGTACCTTTTTTGGAGCTGGTCTTCTTCTTGCTTATTCCATCTTTATTACACAATAATCTTTTCAGATTTTTCTTATTCTGAAAGACAAATTTAGGTGTTTCACCTACAATATTTTTTTATATTTTCATCCACAGTTAAAACCGACCAATATTTTCTCACTGTTTGACAGATCTGCGAGGTGTCATTGCTGTAAGTTAGCATACATCGCAAATTATCAAAAGTCCTTTGCTGCTTTTGATATGTTTTATTAATCCTACATTCCAAGTATAGTGGGGGACCTTTTTAACTTCTTATTTATATATCTTCTCCATGTTCATGTTAAAATCTCTCGTTGTGTACCCTCTGTTCTTGAGTTGTTGTTCTAAAGCATGATGTTCATAATTAAAAACTTCTTCTTTACTGCACAGTCTGGAAATCCTTACCAGCTGATTTTCCATAATATTAGAAAAAATATGTCTAGGGTGCATATTACTCTTATGGAGTAAATGATTCCTCCATGTTTCTTTTCTAAATATGGACATGGTTATACCTCTGTTCTCATCTAGGATTAGTCTGACATCTAGAAATTCAATCATAGCAGTGGGCATATGGGTTTCAAATTTTAGGAATGCAGTAGTGGTAGTAAGATAAGATATAAATTCCAACAGGGACTCTACGTCCTTGCCACACCATAAATATGTCCACAAAACATCCGTAATATTGGATACTATCTTTACACTTGTTATCATCATTCAGAACATAAATTGCTTCCCAATGGGCTAGCACTAGATTTAAATAACTATTCGTGCAGGGGGTGCCCATGACTACCCCCCCACTTTTGCCAATAGCGTTCATCTCTATAAGCAAAGATATTATTGTTTAACACCAATTCTAATAACATACATATTCTTTGTAAAGCTGGTCCTTCCATTTCTGAAGAAATAAGTTGTGCCACTGCCTTCACTCCATAATCATTAGGTATTACTGTGAAGAGGCTACATATATCCATTGTTAACATAATTATATTATCAAAGTGTGAACGACATCCCATACACTGATACAGGGACTCAAGAAAATGAGAAGTGTCTTTTAGTACTGGTGCTCTGACCAGGAACTTTTTTAGTTGGTCCTCTAAATAAATGGAGAGGGGTTCAGTAATCTATCCTCTCCTTGCCACTATTGGTGACATCGGGGAGACTTTTGGATCTTTGTCAGTTTTTGGAAGGCCACTTATCTGTGGTATTTGAGGGTGTTCTACCTTGAAAAAGTCAAACAATTCCTATGTGATAACTCTAGTTGCAAGCATTTCCAAGAGAGTTTCATGAACGGTACAAACTATTTTATGCAGTTCAATTTTATTTACCCTTCTATAGGTGTTTTCATCCTTTAATAACTCTTTCATCCTAAGGTAATACGTAGAGGAATCCATGACCATAATGGCTCCCCCTATATCCGCTGGTTTGATTACTAAATCATCTCCTATAGTGCTTTCCTTTCTACGAAGGTAATATTTCTATAACCCCCCTTTCATATTTGTTTGCCTCAATTTCACTACTTCTTTTTCACAAAGTCATGTAAATAGTTCCACGGCTGGATGTGGAACTGGAAAAAAAAATGCTCAGTTGTTTGTATTATTCAGGAGGTTTAGAATTAGTAGCTCCAAGCAGAGTTTTCAGAGTCACATTTCTCCCAAAGCACTTTATATCAATTACAAATTCACTTAACCATGAGTTTAGGGAGGGAATAAAGGACGACCCTTTCTCCAGAACATTCATCTGTTCATTAGTTAGGTGACACTTCAAAATATTAATGACTATCTTATTGCATTGACAAGATACCATTAGGCATTCACTTATTTTTCCTTCCCGATTGGGAGATCTGTACTTCTGTGGCTGTTAATGTTTTATTAATATTGGTAATTGCTGAAAAATTAGTAGGCGGTCAGCCCCTTCCTTGGGCCTTGTGGTAGATTCAGTGGATGAGCAAGCATTGTTATTAACTAACTCTTGGCCTTCTTGTCTGTTCATAGGTGTGTACTAGGTCAATGGCCCTGGAGCCTTTACAAGCTTAGCCCATAGAAGTGCCCTGCCATCATGCTGCGGTTAGTGCCCAGTGCCTCTATCAAGTAGAGCCACTGGAGTGATCCCTGGGGTGAACTTTCTATTTCCCATCCACTTATCAAGATTTCTCTTGAAAAGGGCCAGTGAGGTGCTCTGCTTGACATGTATGGGAAGTCTATTCCAGAGCATGGGCAGTTTTGGGTTATGAACCTGTCCCTCCAGCATGTTCTGTTGATTGTGGTAATGAGGTTGCGGTCCCTGGAGCATGTGGTGCAGAGGGTTTGGGATTTCTTTAGGTGAAACATTTCTAACAGGGCTAGGTCAGACATGGCTTTGTAAGTCAAGCAGAGACCACCTCTTATTAGATGATATGAGAGAGAGAAAAGCTGGAGTTTTTTTGAGTCTGTCCATGTAGGGCATGTGTTTAAGGCCTAGGATCCTCTTCATGAGGTACTTTTGTGGCCTTTCCAGCTGTTGCAGGTGTTTACTGAGGTACATGCCAAATGGGGGCATTATACTCAATGATTGTCCTAATGAGGGAAGAGTAGAGACAGATGATGATCTCTTTCTTCCTGGATGCAAAACCCTTGGCAATGAGATGTGCCACATAGAAGGACTTTCTAACCACAGTTGCAATGTAGTGGTCGATAGAGAGGTTGCTGTCAGCCTGTGTCCCCAGATCTCTTATAACACCTTCAGTGTTCTCCATTGTTTTAGTACTCATAAAATTATCTAAGGATAGAGAGTTGAGGGGTGTAACTCGGTGCAAAAGGAGTTAAAATTACATCTTTCACTACCAGCTTTGTTTGATGTATGTTATTCCCTAAGGATTTAACTGTTTCAGTAGATGTTTCTTTCTGTAATACTTTCTTGTCATGAGTCCCATCTTTTTGTCTGGGCCAGTCAAAGATGTTTCCTTGTTTAAAGTCCTGGATATGTCTTGCAAGTTTCTGGCTTTTTATATTTTTTAATTTAGTGTCATAAGCATCTAGGCTACTTTGCAATGTTTCTAACCGAGAAATACACGAGTCAGATAAATCCATAGCTTCTAGGTCATGCTGCTTTCTTTTAATCAAATTGTCTGTTTCGTCCTTCGTAAGTTTAAAATATTCTATAAGTAGCCTAATATATTGGAAACTAGTTTTCAGATTTATAGCCTGCCATCGAGCAAGAAGGTCAGGGTAAGTATTGCCACATGTCGGCATACATTTAACTCTTAGACCTCTTGGAATTTTTTGGTGGTGCATGCAGGAATCTGAATGAAACTGTTGCCATTGCAGTCTTTTAAGTTGGTAGGCTGCATGCTCTACTTGTAAGAATATGGCATCAAAAGCTTCAGTGGACTCATTCTCTTAATTTAAATGACCCATTTCTGTATCTAGTTTTAACGATAAAAATAAGGATTAGCTTGGCTCATAAACAGTCCTGGCATAGTTCTATTCGCATTTGTAGCAGAGATCAATTTACTCATTAGCTGACTGCCAGTGGCACCATCAGTTAAAATGCTTGCTTCCATGTGTGATAACAGAGATGCACCAAACTATAAAACAAAATATATGCCTCTGCGTATCATTAAAGGTCCTTTGGAAATGTAGGAGAAACACAGCAAACAAAATATCCACAATGGACCACCAGAGCTAAAATTTTATTTTATTTATTTATTTTACATTTGTTGACCGGGATAGTCCGACTGGATGCATGTCCATTTTCAGCGGAGGCCCGGGGAGAAAAGCTCCAAGGGTAAGCAGATGCAACATTACATAATACCAGCATTACATATTACAAACAGACTATTTACAGAGATTACATAAGTAAGCAAGTTAAACAAGTTCCACAGGTTACAGTTAATCCTGAGCACAAGTCAGGATTAAATTAAATTATACAGTAAACTGGTTAACAGATATTTACACATTCTAGAGAGAGTTAGCCAGGCTTGAAATCCTAAAATCCTTTTAATCAAACAACTTGAAAAGCATAAAAACAAAAGAAAATAAGTTGCAGCTTCAGCAGAGAAAATTGATAAGCGCTTTCAGCTTAATAGCCTTCTTCAGATCTGCAGTTTGTTCTGCTTCAGCAAATTGCTTAAGTACGACAATCAACCAATCAGAAGCTTCAGAATGGGACCATTTCTTTCTGACTATTCAATACTTTTTAATGGGGGTGCCACTCCTTTAGCACAGGTTTTATTGGAAGTACTGCATTCAAACCGGGCTTGAAGCTGCAACTTATTTTCTCTTGTTTTTATGGTTTTCAAGTTGTTTTATTAAAAGGATTTTAGCTACATGGTGGCCCTTTGTGGATATTTTGTTTGGTGTGTTTCTCCTACATTTCCTAAGGACCTTTAGTGATATGCAGAAGCTTATTCTTATTTTGTTTTTCTAAATATAGGTCTTTTACAGGAACTATGTGCCCTCCTGTCACTGAGAGGAGAGCGTGAGAAAGATAGCAACAAGGGACATTTTTCAACTCAAAAATGAAGGCATTGTTACTTGCATAATTGTAGAAAGGAAATTTGTACATGTTAATGACTGATTAGTTTTACTATTTTAACTGCACTTCTGGTAACAAATGCCAGTGTTACCCTACTAAAAAAAATAACACAACTTACATTGAATACATTATAAGAAAATAACACAATTTACATTGAACGCATTACAAGAAAATAGCATATTTTACACTAACCGCAGTAAAAGAAAAGATGAACTGCACTGTGTGTCTTTTACAGGCTCCAGAATCCTTTGAGGATGTTGCTGTTACTTTCTCAGCAGAGGAGATGAAGATGCTAACAAAACAAGACAAGGAGCTTCATAAGGAAGTGATGTTAGAGAACTATGAAACCTTAGTTTCAGCAGGTAGGTCTTGTCCCATCTTAAGGAGTGGTCTTTGTTCTGAGAGTTATGAGTACCTTATTAAAATGCTATGCCGAGATATCTTGTGTGTTTATTTGCTACCTGAGTAAGTGAACCAGTCACTGAGGACCAGTTTTAGTCATGAATTAAGCCACAAGGAAAAAGGTATATACGTATACAAATAGGAAGTTAATGCACAATGCATCCAAATACAGAAATAAAAAAGAAAAGCATATCCTGGTGCCTCATTCTACATTCCTGTCATTTATCTGAATCAAGTTGGCAATTTATAGGCTGCAGTTCAATTAGAATAGTTTTAAAGAAAATTTTTATTAATATAACATATTTACAATGTATACACAGAAAGGAAGAAATTCAACATCACATACTTATACAATGTTAGGAATACATTAATTCATAAAGGTAATCTTACACAATTAACACATTGAGTCTTGGCATATCATTAGCAACATTTTAATGATATCCCAACCACTTAAAGTCTTGGTATGATTTATAGGTCTTATTCTAATCACATCTTTTTCAGTTATACATAGTATCGCTGTTAAAATTAAACATTCTTTGAACATAGGAACTGAGTTAAATTTCCATTTTTTTAATAGCTTTATTAACAACTGCCAAAAGACTCCAGAATATTTTTGTTGGTTGGAAGGAAGGTGATTCACGTGGAGAAAACCTACAAGGATACAGGAGGAGCATACATGATACAAGCATAATATAAACAAAGGAATAATCTCTGGACCCTGGAACTAAGTAGAAGAAAGTAGAAACCAGACCATTCAGAAACCTGACCATTGCATTTAGATAAAGACATCTCTGCACTGCCTCATTTGTCAGATGACCCTCAGAATACCAACATCTTTCCACACCTGAACCTATATAATCATGAGGGATCTCCCTGCTATTTGTAATGTCACAATTTGTTTTAGTGGGTTACAAGGGGTAATTAACACCATTTTTAATTAGTCTGTTTTCTTTCAGTGTTTCATATTCTTATTTTTTTATGTCACAATAGCTTTGGCTATCTATTCTTTTTATGTAAAACTGTTAATCCCTTACCTATTGTGCCATCTCTTTTGAGACACCTGATGTCCTCTATATTTTTATCTCTCTCTCTCTCATGTCCATGTTCAGTAATGATTAATCGGATTTTGTAGATGTAATCTATTGTTACTGAACTGCAGTTTACACCAAATAATTGTTACTTTGTATACCCCTTTTCCCTACCTGTATGTCCTAAAACAATGAGTGAGAAGGTCACTGAAAAAACAATCAATAAAAACAAAATGAAAACTCCAGCAAAGCTAGAACTTCCACTGAGTGACCTCCCAAACCTCTTGTATCAGAGGCACATGGGATATATGCAAATGACCCTTATGAACATCAGGTGTTTCAGCTAATTGGCAATTCTGAATGCCCATGACTTGTTTCATCATTTTAATGGACAATTTCAGGCCAATAAAGCCAAACCCCACTAGCTGTGGATATTGCATATTTCAGCCTTATGACCTCATCAGCACAGCATAAGCACAGTGTTTGACTAAGTATTACAAACTCGGGGCTGTTGTACCCAACTGATGTCCATTGTAATTAGGGTCATTGCAAAAATATCCCAAACAACAAACTAAAACAATGAGTGAGAAGATCGTATCAGAGGCACATGTGATATACTCTGCTTGTGCTGTGCTGATGAGGTCATAACAAGGCCAAAATATGCATATCCACAGCTAGTGGGGTTTGGCTTATTTGTCCATTAAAACGACGAAACAAGTCATGGGCATTCAAAATTGCCAATTAGCTGAAACACCTGATGTTCATAAGGATCATTTGCATATATCCCATGTGCCTCTGATACAAGAGGTTTGGGAGGTCACTTAGTGGAAGTTCTAGCTTTGCTGGAGTTTTCATTTTGTTTTTACTGATTGGTTTTTCAGTGACCTTCTCACTCATTGTTTTAGTTTGTTGTTTGAGATATTTTTGCAGTGATCCTAATGATAATGGACATCAACTGGGTATAACAACCCTGTGTTTCTAATACATAGTCAAACACTCTGCTTGTGCTGTGCTGATGAGGTCACAACAAGGCCAAAATATGCATATCCACAGCTATAGTGGGGTTTGGCATTATTGGCCTGAAATTGTCCATTAAAACAACAAAACAAGTCTCTGGCATTCAGAATTGCCAATTAGCTGAGACACCTGATGTTCATAAGGATCATTTGCATATATTCCATGTGCCTCTGATACAAGAGGTTTGGGAGGTCACTCAGTGGGAGTTCTAGCTTTGCTACACCTGTCTGACCTCAAAGCATAACTCACCTTTGGGCTATAACAAGGTCCTGTCAGCTCAGTAAGATGAGATTTCAGCGAGGTACACATTACAAAGTTCTTGAACTAAGTACAGACAGCAGCATTCTGAACTTCAGAGTTTTTCCTCAGCTGAATCAAGTACACAGGGCATACGTCATGCTAAACATAGGCATAAGAAACATTGATATATTTTAGACATTCTGGATATCTGTTGGTGTTTTACATAAATACAATTAGTCATACAGTTTGCAAAATATGATGAAAAGGCTCCTTATCTGGGACACAGATGCAGTTGCCTCATTAATTTACAAAAAGGTTTCAACACTTATTTTAAATATACAGCTTTTTAAAAAAATGCAAAAATTGTTTACTAGTATAAGTTGAAGTGAAACAATAATCACTGCTAGAAGGAAATGACTTCTTTAAAATGTATTTAATGTAACTGGATGTGAATAATACATTCAAAACTGAAATTCTGGTACTTCTGAACAAATGAAACATTTCATATTATTGTAGTACGTACTTTGTAATTCTTTTGGTAAACATGCTTAAGTATAGAACTGTGGAAGACTAAGAGAACATGTTTTAATCTTGTTAAATTAAACTAAACTGTGCACAGGAGCTCTTTGGAAAAATAATATATGTATATATATATATATATTTTTTTTTAATGTGTAGGTTACAAAATCCCCCGAGAGGCATTGTTAATGCTCCTTAAAGAAGATAATGATGAACTGCCAGTGAATGTTGAGGGGATAAACAGAACAGAACACAAGAATAATTTTAAAGAAAAACCCGACAGTAAGTGAACAGCTCATTAATGATGAGTTTTTATGAAATTTTCTACTCTCTTTAAAATACTTTGAAGAAAATGGAAGGAATATATATATATATATATATATATATATATATATATATATATATATATATATATATATATATATATATATATATCTAGGTTCACTTTTAAATGCCGAAATGCTGAAATCTCGTGTTAAAAAACAAACAAACCCAAAACATCGAGATTTCGGTATCTCGAAATTTAAAGATGTGGGGGGGGGGGCAGACACCTAAAATAAAGTTTTTGCAGGGGGCAAGCCCCCCTGCTCCCCCCATCCCCTACTTAAATAAGGTAACTCCGAGATTGCGGTACAGTGAAGAGAACGGTAATGCTCCTGTTGCACTTAGCGTTCTCTTCACTGTAGTGTAATCTCAGACTTGATATATTTAAGTAGGGGTGGTGTGGGGGGTGCAGGGGGTTGCAAACACTTTATTTAATTCATCTGTGGGGTTTTTTCACTTTTAAATGTCGAGATACTGAAATCTCGGTGTTTTGGTTTCGTTTGTATAAAACATGAGATTTCAGCATTTAAAAGTGGACCCATATATATATATATATATATATATATATAGTATATATATATATATATATATATATATATATATATATATATATATATATATATATATATATATATATATATATATATATATATATATATATATATATATATATATATATATATATATATATATATATATATATATATATATATATATATATATATATATATATATATATATATATATATATATATATATATATATATATATATATATAATATATATATATATATATATATATATATATATATATATATATATATATATATATATATATATATATATATATATATATATATATATATATATATATATATATATATATATATATATATATATATATATATATATATATATATATATATATATATATATATATATATATATATATATATAGTATATAGAGTATATATATATATATATATAGAGAGAGAGTATATATATATATATATATATATATATATATATATATATAGAGAGAGTATATATATATATATATATATATATAATATATATATATATCGAGTGTATAATATATATATATATATATATATATATATATATATATATATGTATATATATATATATATATATATATATATATATATATATATTTATACACACACACACACACACAGAGGAAAAGACTGATGGTAAATCTCTTAAAAGATCATATTAATCTGGTAAAATGCATATGTATGTAAAGCTTATTTTTTTATATAAACCAATATTCTTAAAATAATGATGGCTGCAAATTGGGTTTGGTGAATATGATGGAAAACAAGAGGATTTGAATAACAGCTCATAAAAAAAAACTTCATGTTATCTAGTAAGTTGTGTTAATAACGTTTTTCATGCAGTTTGACATATAGCCCCATAACTTATACATTAGAGTGCAGATTCAATAAACCCAACATGGTACTGCACTGTTTTGTATTCAGTAAGTGGCTCTCCATGGTGTGTAGAGCCGTGCAACTATGGTAAACACATTGGCATGCTAATTACAGCATAAGCAGCTGAACTGTATGCTAATCAACCAATCCAAGATGGGGGAGCTATTCAACAAGTTATAAAGCCACAGGGTAGACTCAGTGCTGTTTTTCCTGCGTATTTTCAAAACCTGTTGGAATGAAGGCACATAAAGGAGTTTACAGAGAATGTTAGAGGCTGTTTTGCTTTAATTCATGTGTGTGTACAACAGACTGAAGTGTCTGCTGCTGTTGTTGCCAATAGATGACGGCCAAGAAGAAGAGTTTTCAGACCCCAGTTAATTTATTACAATCTGCATGAGGTGGAAATTGTAGGGCATTACAGGATAGATGGAGACACACTACAGGAACTCTGCAACCTCTGTTGTCCTCAACTCAGATCCAGTGCAAACTGAGAAGAACCAATTGCAGTGGAGACAAATGTTTGTGTAGCACATTTTAGCTACAAGAACCTTTCAGAGACCATCAGGGCACATGCTGGGGGTGTCACAGGCATCCACATCCAGGATCCTCCATCAGTTCATGAATGCTAAACTCCAACATGCCAGTGACCACATATATTTTCCCCATACTCCTGAGGACAGGACCACAATTATGCAAGAGTTCTACCCTGTAGCACACTACCCTGAAGTATTGGGTATTATAAATTGTACACATATAGAAATCAAGGCACCACCTGGGGAACAGGGAAGGGTCTGCATAAATATAAATGGTAACCACTCCATTAACTGCCAAGTTATGTGTAATTCTAAGGGAATCATCTTGAATGTGTGTGCTGGCAACCCAGGCAGTTACCACAACTCCCATATCTGGCACACCTCCCAACTGTATCAGATGTTCACTAGGGGTGATATCCCATATGTTAATTTCCTGGGGAATACAGGTTGTGCACTGGAACAGTGACTGATGACGCCCATCAGAAATGCACACACACGCTGAAGAATGCCATAATGAGGCACACAGTCAAACCACAAATATCCTAAGAATGTGTGTTTGGACTGCTGAAGTCACAATTTGCTACCTAGGTACATCTGTGGGAGTCCTGCTGTACAGTCCAAGTACATGTCATGTACTGAAATCTTCACCATGTGTGCCATGACGGAAGGATCAACAGGGGAAGGGGCACACATCCCACCACCAGTGGCAAAGTCACCACAGCCACATGTGGGTGAGGTGTCAGAGGGGGAACCAGCAGCTGCAGATATAGGCATGCTCAATATGCCCTTGCATTGGCTAAGAGGCAATGGATATCACACTCACTCTCCACCTTAGGAGCTAAAACTTTCATCCTACACATGTACATATAGTAACACTGTTGCCAGGCAACACTCACAACCTTTACCTACCCATGTAATGGCTGTGTACTCTTAGCACCAGACAGACTCAGCCCTGAACTAAAATTGTAGTAACTGCTGGATTTACAAGGTATGTGTTGTACCTGAAATATTAAACTAGAATTGTGTAATAATACAAATGAATGGCATATCCTTCAATTTTGTTACTTTGTAATGTAAGTAAGTAAAAGGTGGGTGATTTTGACAGCAGTGACTCTAACATATGGCAGCAAAGACATATGTGAATATATGTGTCTTCTATCAATTAATAGGCCTCAGGCATAAAGGATTCACACATTCATACCTCTCAAAGGTACTGATGGTCACCAAATGCCCTCATACTTTTCTACTGAAAACTCATTAAAGAGACAAGTTAGAAGGTAATGAGACATGTTCATAGGTTCATAGGTAGGTACTAGGCTGTCGGCCCTGGGGCCTGTACCAGCCCAGCCAAAACGCTACGCTGGCTTTTGCCACCCAAGAAAATTATTTTCCTGTGCCACTGTCGAGCAGAGCCACAGAGGTGATCCCCGGGGTGAATTTCTTATTTCCCATCCAATCAAGATTTTTCTTGAAGAGTGCTAATGAGGAGCTCTGTTTGACATAGATAGGTAGTCTGTTCCAGAGTATGGGAAGTTTCTGGGACAGGAATCTATCCCTCCGGCATGTTCTGTTTATTGTGGTGACAAGGTTTAGGTCCCTAGAGCGTGTAGCTCAGAGGGATTGGGATTTCTTTAAGTGGAGCATGTCCAACAGCTCTGGGTTTGACATAGCTTTGTATGTTAGGCAGAGATCACCTCTGAGTAGGTGATATGCGATGGAGTAAAGCTGGAGTTTTTTGAGACGGTCTGCGTAGGGCATCTGTTTGAGGCCAGTAATCCTCTTTGTGAGGTATTTCTGCAGCCTTTCCAGTTGTTGTAGATGTCTTGTGAGGTACATACCAAAAGGGGTGTTGTACTCTATAAGGGGTCTAATGAGTGATGAGTAGAGGGGAATAATGACCTTTGTTTTTCTGGATGAGAAACCTTTTGTGATGAGGTGTAGGATTTCCTGACTACTGTGGCAATGTGATTATCAAAGGAGAGACTACTGTCCACCTGTGTCCCAAGGTCTCTTATTACACTTTTGGTGTTAAGTATACTACCGCCTTTGTTGTAGTTTTTACCAAAGGAGATGACAATGCACTTTTTGGCATTGAGCTTGAGGCCATGGCTTTGACACCAGGCATCTATCTCAGTGAGGCTCTTTTGTAGGATGTCCACATCATTAGGAGTTTCAGTTATGGCTCCTAGTTTGCAGTCATCTGCAGACTTCATTAGCCAAAGACCTTCTGTGTTAGCCTGTACTTCAGAGAAGTAGATACCAAACAGGAGAGGACCCAAGACTGAACCCTGTGGTACTCCACTTGTCACTGGTCTGAAGTCGGATTTGGAGTCTGCTACTTTCACAGTGTGGGTTCTGTCAGTGAGCCAGTTGGTAACCCATCTTGTGACATAGGGATTTATACCTAGTTTAGTGAGTTTATCTATAATTCCAGAGTGGGGGATGGTGTCGAAAGCCTTGGCAAGATTTAGATAGGCTGTGTGAACCACCTTACCCTTGTCTACGGCTTTGGTGACTGCTTCAAAGAAGTCTGTCAGGTTTAGGAGACATGATCTGCCTTTTACAAACCCAAACTGGGTGGGATCCAGAGTTTGGAGATTACCAATGTCTTTGTTTATAAGTTCCATGATGATACGTTCCATGGCCTTGCAGACCAGGCTCGTCAGGCTAATGGGGTGGTAGTTCCCGGGGTCCGTGGTGGCTCCCCCCTTGTGGAGTGGGATAACCGTTGCTGTGCACCATTCAGCAGGCACAAAGTCTGAGGTGAGGCTATGATTGAACATGGTACTTAGGTGGGGTGCCAGTTCATTCTGTAGTTCGTGTAAAATGCAGCCTGGGATGTTGTCTGGTCCCATGGATGCTGTGTTCTTGGCTTTGGAGAGTGTGGTTTTTACCTGTGCAGCCGTGATTACAGGAACTTTGCATTCTTCCAGTATAGAGATGGGCTCTTTAGGGAGTGA
This sequence comes from Protopterus annectens, assembly GCF_019279795.1. Taxonomy (NCBI): domain Eukaryota; kingdom Metazoa; phylum Chordata; order Ceratodontiformes; family Protopteridae; genus Protopterus; species Protopterus annectens. The sequence goes on along the minus strand of NC_056744.1, from coordinate 1,692,862,417 downwards.
GAGGGGGGTAAAGTTAGCACTGAACCTATCTGCCAGGATGTTGGCAATATCAGTTGCGTCTGTATATTTAGTGCCATTGTGCTGTAACTCAGAGCAGATCTGAGTGTTGCCATTGAGATTCTTAACATAGCTATATAATTCTTTGTGGTTGTCTTTAGAATCAGTGGTGATTTTGTTTTCGTAACTAGCTTTGGAGGATTTTATCAGGGATCACAGCTTCTTACTGAAGCTGACCAGGGAGCTCCTCCAATTGTGGGATTTCACTCTTTTTTGCAACAGTTTCTTCCTTCTGTTGTACAGTTTCTTTATGGCAGGGGACCACTAGATTGGTTTCCTTTTTTTGGAGGCTAGCACTTTGGTTCTGTTTGGGATAGCACGATCCATGCACTCATGTAAGTGCTTATAAAGTGCAATTGTGTAGGATTCAGTAGTAGTCGTAACTGTATTGTCCATCTGCATGGGTGTCATGAAGTTCACCACTTCTGTCTTAAGAAGCATGAAGTTGGCTTTGGAGAAATTTTTTACCATGGTTTCCTTAGTGGGGGGTGGGGGCAGGATGTGGATATCTAGGGTAATTAGCTTATGGTCGGATCGGACAAATGAGGCGTTGACTTCAGGTGTGGAACACCGGTCACTCATGTTGGTAATGACTAGATCTAGGATATTGTTGCCCCTGGTGGGGGTGTGGCTAAGTTGATCCAGGGCATTGGAGTTTATGAATTCCAGAAAGCGTTGAGTGAAGGAGTTGGTACATGAGTAGTTTTCCCAGTTAATGGTGGGGTAGTTGAAATCGCCCATTATTAGGGTGTTTGGTTGAACCCTAATATTTTCCAGTACATCAAGAAAAGTAGCAAGCTACAATTTGGATTGCAGTTTTGCCCAGAGTTAGTTGCACTTGGATAACCTCAGCTGCATTATGCTGAGCAACTAGCCTGGAGGTGTGGATATCCTTAATGAATATGGACACACCTCTGCCTTTGGTGTTCCGGTCCAGGTTACATGGACAAAAAGTGTGGTATGTGTTATAGCCTGGTAGTCCAGGGGTGCTTTCTGGAGCCTTGAACCAGGTCACAGTCACTGCACAGATATCAATGTTCTCCATTTTAAGAAGTGCCTCGAGTGAGTGCATTTTGAGATTTAGATTTCTAGCATTGAGTAGTGTCACCCTCAGTTTTTGCTTGCCTGTTCCTGTTACGGTGGTGAATTTGTCATTTGAACCTTGCCTAAAAAAGGCACTATAGGGGCGGCAAAAACCTTAGCCAATATCCAGAATCCCAGGGGTGACGGGTGCAGGCTATCTCTGGCAAAGCATCATGGTCTGTCAACAATGTCATCCCAGGCAGACAGATACTGGATCCCTTTAGAATGGCACCAGAAGCTTAGCCAATTGTTGAAGTTAGTCATTTTGTCCTTCTACTGCGGCATCATTCTGGGTGATGGCAGAATGGTACTCAGGGCGCAGGTCATACCTGCGTGGGCTACAAGATCGGAGAGCTCTTCCATGTCTCTTTTCATGTAGTCCAGGGAGGTACATCTCCGGTCTTTCACACCAACATGGACAATGACAGAGTCATATTTGTACTTGTTGTGGAGTGACCTGAGTGCGTGGGGTATGTGGCGGATCCTCGCACCCGACAGGCAGCTGACAGTATCCTTCTCCTTGTTTAGCCTGGTGAGTGGGACATCAGTGTGCCTGACTATAGAGTCACCTATGACTAGTGTGTTGGGTACGTTGTTTTGCCTTATTGGCTGTGGTTGAGTGGCACACTGAGTCTGCGGGCTATGTGTCATTTGGGTTGTGTTGGGGGGGGTGAAGGTTGCTTGCATTTCTGCTTTGGAGGTCTCTGTTGCTTGAGCAGATTATTATTGAGAGCCTCCATGAATGTTTTTGTGTTTCTATGTGTGGATTTTGGTGGTGTAGATTTAGTGAGACTATGTGATGAGTGTGGTGTGGTGCAAGTGTTTACCTTTTCCTCTTGACTGTCAAGTTCAGTCTTGATTGGAGAGAGCTTTACCTCCAGTTTGGCTAGATAAGTGCATCTCTCACAGGTTGTAGTGTTGGGTGGTAGGAGGAGAGGGTTGTCTGTGTACATGAGGCTATTTCTACATTGTCCCAAGATGCCCGGATTCATCAGATAGACAGGAGAGAACACAGAGCTGACCCTTGGACATGCCTGAATAAAAAACTATTTTCCTCTAGATAAGTGAGGAAAGTGAGTACAAGAGCCGTTTTTCTCTAAGCAAGTGAGGAAAGTAAGTACCGAAACTGTTTTCCTCTAGGTAATGAGGAAGGTTGAGTGCTGTAGTAATTAGTAGGTTATTTAGTGCTTACAAGTTCTGAACAAGTGCTGATCACGAATAAGCAAATTCAAGTGCTAAAACTAAGAATCTGTATCTGGACTAACTAAACTAGTTACAGAAAAGGGGGAAACAAGTGCAAATGCGGGCTTTTAAATCAGAAAGTTGAGAGAAGTGGAAAAACTGCCCAAACGGCCAATAACTACAATTTCTGGGCCAGAACGACTCCTTATGTGGTAGATAGGTTACCTAGTGCTTACCACTCTCACTGATAAGCTAGAAGGCTTCCCTCCAACACAGAAAGCTTGGGGGGGGGGGCTCAGAAGCTTACATACAGTCCTGGATACAGCAAATCTGAATCTAGACTGCACTAGTTACAGGAAAGGTTTTTTTTTTTTTTTTTCAGTTTCAGACTTCGCAACCCTCAGAAGATTCTTAAAAATACTGATACAAAAAACTGTTTTGATTCTGTTAACGGTCTAACTTTCTAAGACCAAAGTATGTCAAAAGTGCAATTAGCAAAACAACACCACAAACACAGATATGCTAAGCACCAAGTCAGCTATGCACCCTGACCATCAGACACAAAGCTTATGTATCCCTGACTCCAAAAGATAAACAAGGATATGGCACAGTTATCATCACTTACATAGGGTGTTGTGGAGGGGGGGCAGGAAGCCTAAGCTGACTCAAAAGGTAAGTGAGTGTGTGTGATTAAGAAAGAGAAACAGCGAGATATTTGGATAAAGTAACAAATGGCTGGTGAGACAGAATGAGCTTTAAGCTTCACAGATGAACCATGTAACTGTTGCTTGTTTGTCTGTACGGGCCCTCCAGGTGAAATTGGTGTATCACTCTCTGCAAGAACACAGCCAAGCTCTGTGCTAGCTCTATATCTTAGTATGTTTGACAGGTGTAACCTGTGCATGGTAATTGTGGCAGTTCATCCTTGTTGTACCCGACAACGAGAACTGCTTCTGCCAGGAGTTGCACTGGCATGTCTAGACTCATGGTCAGATGCACTGCTGCTACCTGAACATGACTGTTGTCTGCTGGATGAGCTCCCGTCATGAGGATGCCCAGGACCATGAGCCTATGGCCTTCCATGTCTGGCTGTGGACACCTCAACCACTGATACACTATGGGAGCATGATCAGGTGTGGCCACATCGGCTAACATCAGATGATGTGGCTTACCTGCTCCCATGTGGATGGCATCCCCCTGTCAGCAGACATTCCATCACAGACACTGCCCATTCCAGTGCGTCATTCATCCATCCATTGAATTGTCAACACAGTAGAGGCAGTCATACATGTCAGCCTGTGCCACATCTCCAACCCTAAGCATTTCTCTGGAGGACCTATTGGAATGTACCTGCACCTCCATGATGGCCCTAAACATATGTGGCACAGGAAGACGCATGTGGATCAGGTGGAGCATGAACACCAAGCCTCCTCTGAGCACCTCTGACAACCTTCCTGCATGGCTAAGGCCAGAGTCAACAGGCACTAGAACTGCAGTAACCACACTACCCTGATCGATTGTCTCGCACTCCACCCATCCAATATCTGAGGGCTCTCTGGAATGGGTTGGCATAGGCCTACTGGTTGTGTCTGATGGAATTACAGGGGATGGCTGAATGTCAACCTCAGTGTCAGATTCAACCGTTGCACACCCTGACTGTGCCTCTGTTTGGCCACCATCATCATCTGCTGATACTCTGATATGAAGTGGTAGGAGGCACACATTTCTGTTCTCAGGATCACCTAGATAATAAGCAACAAACACAGGAAAAAAATGAGTACCTACACTGCTATAGTCCAATATATGCCAGCAAACTAACAGCGGTGCCACGGTTACAGGCAGTACAGCAATACACACAATTCTGACAACTACATCACAAACTAAACATTTCTTTGAACTGCTCATCAGTACTGATGTAAAGTACACAAGCTAAATATTTCTTTGAACTGCTCATCAGTACTGACATAAAAATGTTTGGCATACCATATGCAGATGATTGTAGGCTCCCTGTGGTGGATGGTCCTGGAAGATGTTAAGCAAAAGTTAAAGACAACATCATCACAATGAACAGTAAGACAGGGAGCAAAACTTTTTGCCCTTTATATGTCCATTAACGATACTTGTAACAAGAACTTGCATGACACGTCCACCCCAAGTCCATGTCTAATAAACCAGAATGTGTTAACTGTATCAATTTACAACTAGTACCCCAAAAGAAATTTAATGTTAAACACAACTGAAGTATTGCTGTCAATATTTTATTATACAAGAAGCATTTAACAATTGAGATAGTTAAGCCTACCTGCAAGCTCCTCCTGGGACATACAGCAGTACCAACATCAGTGACATGCTGTTGTGCACTTTCCAGTGAGCTGTCTTGATCCCTGACAGTGGACAGGAAGTTTTCATTTGGTGTCAGTGGTGACTTTGTAGTAGGCTACGCGATAACCTTCTATTCATGGGTCACTGCAGCTGCTTTCCTTCGGGCCGATGAAATCATACCAGTAGCCCTATGGTGCACCTGATCATATGTGCTGCTCTAGCCACTTATTGCATTCACATCAGCCACTGTCTCCAGCCACGTTTACATTCTGCCAGACATACCCACATCCCTTCTCAAGCAGAAAGGAACCATGTCACCTAAATGCATCCACAATAACTTCATTCTCGGGGTCACTGAAGGGGGGGCTGGGGGGATTGGGATGCCTGGGTGCCATAGTCCTAGATGACATAAAACACAAAAGAAGGATAATACTCAAGTCTCACATAAATAAAAGTCCTACTTAGATATAGTGAATAAAAGGTAATATTTCACCATTAAGCACTAGGGAAACAGATATTGAAATATAAAAAAAAGAAATTGCGTAGTTGTAACATATTACAAACTTACACAAAGTAAGGTTTGACCCAAACTTAGGACAGTAACAATAGCAAATGATGTTTGTGCCAACACAGAAATGCAGGTTGGCTGCTCCACCCTCGAAACAACAGGCATATGGCCCATTTTGCTAACAAAATGTCAGTAAACTACTGAAAGTGCTATCAAATAAACTGCCCATGAAATGTGTACACATATGCAACAGAGCATTCCATTTTATGCAATTACCAGTCATGTCTACCTGTGGCCAGCACTCCCCTAGAGGTGTGTATGCCCATCCTAGAAGTCTAACACCCCTGTGTCATTAACAGTGTAGGACATTTACATTTCATGGAAATAACACTAAAATATTGTAAAGAGAAAAACAGTTGCGACATTAACATTTGTGATGACAGTTAATAAGGCTGTGCATCTGAGAAGGTATAATGCCCTGACAAGTATGCCTGTGCCATCAGTACACTTCTGAGAAATAAATGCATACAGATAAAAGCATTTGCTAAAGTATGCATATTGTGTGTGTGTGTGTGTGTGTGTGTGTGTGTGTGTGTGTGTGTGTGTATATATATATATATATATATATATATATATATATTTTTTTTTTTTTAAACAGATTTTCTTAGTGATATTTCAGCATATCCAGTATATATCTGATAAATGCAGTCATTTATCACTTATCAAGATCAGTAGTTTTCATCTGTGCAGATAAATTCCAAAGTAATTTCTTCTTCTGTGTTATCCACATAAACAAGTCTCCTCAACTTCGGGTTGTATTATATACATGATTTCCTTTTTATAGCATACATTTTTGGCTGTGAGCACAGTGAAGATGCAATGAGGTGCAACCTCATTAGAATTGCTAAATCCCAAATATTTGGCTCAGTGTAGCAGATGTCAATTTAGTGCATGCACTCCCTCAGTGTTTGTTGCTAATTGCTTGCGACTGTGAATGATTACTGGTAGTGAGAAGGAAAAAAACAAAACAGCAGTTCAGACTGCCCTACATACAATGGGTGTGTCATTCAGGTTAGACTTACAAAGTGTAAAAGTAATTGCATCAAGGTTTTAAATGTATGTAAGCAGCACATGTTTCACAGAATCTGTTCAGTAACATTCAACCTCCCCTTAATTTCTTGACAACTGTATATTATTGCCATTTAAAATCCTCACGCATTTTTAAGAACAATTATACAGAATGCCTTACAGACTGCATGTCTCCGATTACTGGCCAGACAAGACAAGCATGAGCAACAAACACAGAGAGATAAGACAGAGCTGCATTTATGCAAGCAGTAGTCATACATTGCTATGTGATAACTCAGTGCACTACATTTGAAATTAATAGATGTACAAACAACTGTTAAATGTTTTGTTAGTTCTGTGAATTGTGTTGGAGTTGATTGTCTGCACAATGATTGTCATCCTCTACTGCAAAGCTGTTTCTGTGGCAAGAGGAATAAGACACCCTTACTGTATTTTGTAGGTTCACTGGAGTGAGAGTTCAAATCCTGACCTGTGTAAAAATATTTCATGTGTACCAACATAAAATTTGTAGTGTTGTTTGTTTAATAGATTTTTTCTTCACTTCTTCTAATTTTCCCTTTTTTAATTTTTTTATGCCAGTGTTTGTGTGGCGTATGGCTTAGCATAAACAAGGGAAATGGAAAAAGCACAGTGAATGCCATGTTTAGGTGTGCTTATCTTATTTGAGCAATGCTTAGCAATGGGAAAACCTGGACTAGTGACCCAAACAGGAATTAGACATAACACCTATATACAGGGCATAGAGAGTTTAAAGGTCAAAAAGGATACATTGTTGCAGTTTTTGCTTTCCATTGTGCAACACCACTAAACAATGTTGCGTGGCGATTAGCAATCTTCCCCAACATCTGCAGCCATTGAGTGCCTGCACACAGGAAGCAGGCAGTTAATTTCAAAATGGATACATTCTATTCATTTTTTGGGTACCACGGAAGCATGCTAATTGCATTTCGCAGCAATTGACACAGAACTAAAGAATGAATAGGGAATTATGCAATTATTTTTTAACTATTCCTGTGGCAGCAGGTGTAAGTGTATGGCAATACAAATGGTCCTGGGTTCTAAAACATGGAGTGCAATATATTTTTTACTGTTGTGACAGACTAGTTTATAGTAGTGAACAGGAAAATATGCAAGTTTTATTTCAGTACTCCTGTGGCAGTATGTTTAGGCATAGGGTTGCCAAAATCTTGGCCTTGGGTTCTAATACAGGAAATTTCAGACATTTGTACTGTTGTTCCATTTCACATTATATTAACTATCACTTATGTCACTTTATACATAATTATAAATAGTGGAGCTGATATGAATTATGTGTTTGATGTATAAGACATCCATACTGTGTTTTAAAGGTTCAGTTGTATGACTGAGAGTAATACTGTCTATTATGTTTCTGTAAGTATAATTCTGCTATCTGGATTTAGATGGCCTTCACACTTAAACACATGCACAAATGAATGTATATACAAGGACCTTGTCAGGTCACACACATACATGGTTAGCACCTCAGGCTGTCATCTGTATTTATGAATGATTCATGACTGTCTGAGAAGTAGTTCTTCTGTGGCAAAGATGAAAAATCACAGCTGTGGAAGAAAATGTTTTGTCCCTTATGCATAGGTTTGAATCCCACACTGTAAAAATAAATTTTTGCAGTGCATAAAGCCAAATGAATGTGTTAGGTCATGACACTCATGTCATCACTGCATGTCAACAAAGTTAAATCACCTAACAGTTACAGCAGCAAACACCCCTCAAACTAATGTCAAGTGTCAGATTAACCTTCCAGTTTCAAAAATTGATTTCCTACCTGCTTGACACTGTTACTCTCCTGTTAACATTGTGCAAATGTGGTTGGCATTGTTGCTTGGGTTTGTGCATTAGCAGTAAATGCAATAACAGGAAATGAAGGGGAAATCATTATTTGCTGTTGTTATTGCTTTGGGATTAGGCTTACCTGATGTTAGAGGGGAAAATATCCAATTTGGGCTGCAGAGCTGGGCTTTTCAGAAGTCCAAAATATTTACTGGTCTCCTGGTAAAGTGCCACAGCCAAAGGCTTCTGCAGGGTGACTATTCTGGTTCCCAGTACAAGTCTGAGGCTTGGTATAGTCTGGCCAAGACTGTATCCAGTGCGACTGGCAAGTGGTGAACAGCGTCAGCACCACTTCAACTAAAAAGGTGCAAGAGGGATACACTCAACCAGTGGTTGGATGAGATTCAAACTAGTGACCTCCCACAGTTGTGTAAGTATGCTAATATAGATAGTTTATAATTCATAGAAAGCTAAATACATGTAAGATTGGTATGAATAATGCTCTTGTGTTTTCTTTTCTTTTCTTTTCTTTTTTTTTTTTCTTTTCACAGCTAATCCTGAAATAGTGGTGAATAGGCATGCTCATGCTGATCATCTGGATATGTATGCAGCACATGACAAGTATTATTGCAGCTTTAAAAGTTAAAGAAACATGTTTTTGTTTTGTATGCAATAGTAGCAAAGTAAGCATGCATATCCTAATATCCTAACTGTAAAAGCAAGTGTGCATGCATAAATCTGTAGCACCAACCAATTTTAGGAGTCCAGTGTAAGACAGTAGTCAGAGGATATCAGTTCATATACCATGAGAAACAATTATACAGCACTGCAATTCTATAATAATAATACATAAACGAAAATCTATACAAGTGGCATAAATGCCCTGCTATTAACTGTAATCTGTATAACTGGGCAAAGCATATGTGCAATATATGCACATTGCAAGGATTACTTTGAGCAATCAATAATTATAGTTTGCAGTTGTTAGGAAGTATACGTAAATGTAATACTTCAGATAAATAGTTGCATTATTGTGATAATGCATTGTATGTCATATATGATGGTACTAATTTTATCCCTTTTTTCTCTCTCCTCAAACCTTATTTCTTTTTTTTATTATTTTCTATTATGTATCATCAGAACGTCTCCATGTCATCCATCTGTAACATATCACTAAACTTCACAGCACAGTGTGGAAGGGCAACCCCGGTGGATTAACCTGCCCCCCACTTCAGTGTCCCCAACACAGATCCCCAGCACATCTGGGACCCAACCTGGCAGTACTGCATCTGTGGCCCTATACTACCTGTGCCCTCAGGTAGCACTACCCTGGCAACTGGTGCTCTGGTACCCTTCAGGAGTGCTGCCAGAAGTGGAGATTTGCCAGAAGATGCCAGGGTTGATGTGCAGGGTCATGTGCAGCACCACTGGTATACACCTACACTGAATGGAGAGGCTGAGCACTCCAACAGCCAGTGGGGTAAGGGGACAGTGATGGCAGTCCTGCAGGTAAGGACTAGATTCTTACTGTCCCCATGTTTGATGGGCATGAGCTTGCATTGTCCCTTCCCTCACCTCAATCATGGTGTCCCACAAACGTTTGTATCTCTCACCATCCCTGTGTCTTGTCTTGTTTATCCTGTTTGCTTTCTCACCTACCCAACTTACCTGACCCAGAAATACCAATGTCCCTTACCCAGCATTCCTCTTTGCTGAATTAAAAAAAAAGACACGTCCCACAAAAAATACCTTCCCATACATAGCTTTCCATTTTGTAGACTTGTCTTCTTGACACACTTGATTTGGTCCAGTTGGCTATACAACATAATTGCATTCCTGTCACCCTTTTTTGTGGAGGTGACGGTCCAAACTCAGACAATATTCTGTACATATTTTAATTTTACACTGTTCAAGAAAATGATAGCTATAGTTCTTTCCTACCTCTCTCCCCTGCACCTTGCTATATTGCTTTCCCTTTGTGCTTTCCTTTGCTTGGTCCCCATTTCACCATTTTTCTATCTATCCGAAGTTATGAGAAAGAGTAGTGGAAGCAAGATTAAGAAGGGGCGTGATAATTAGTGATCAACAGTATGGTTTCATGCCAGGAAAGAGCACTACAGATGCGATCTTTGCTCTGAGAGTGTTGACTGAGAAGTACAGAGAATGTCAGAAGGAGTTGCATTGTGTTTTTGTAGACTTAGAGAAAGCATATGACAGGGTGCCTAGAGAGGAGTTGTGGTATTGTATGAGGAAGTCAGGAGTGTCAGAAAAGTATGTAAGAGTGGAACAGGATATGTGTGAGGGTAGTGTGACAGTGGTGAGGTCTGCAGTGGGAGTGACAGATGTGTTTAAGGTGGAGGTGGGGTTACATCAAGGATCAGCTCTGAGCCCTTTCTTATTTGCAATGGTGATGGACAGGTTGACAGATGAGATCAGACAAGAGTCCCCGTGGACTATGATGTTTGCAGATGACATTGTGATCTGTAGTGAGAGTAGGGAACAGGTGGAGGAGACCCTGGAGAGATGGAGATATGCTCTAGAGAGAAGAGGAATGGAGGTCAGCAGGACTAAGACAGAATATATGTGTGTGAATGAGAGGGAGGATAGAGGAATGGTGAGGATGCAAGGAGTAGAGGTGGCGAAGGTGGATGAGTTTAAATACTTGGGGTCAATAGTTCAGAGTAACGGTGAGTGTGGAAGAGAGGTGAAGAAGAGAGTACAGGCAGGATGGAGTGGGTTGAGAAGAGTGTCAGGAGTGATTTGTGACAGACGAGTACCTGTAAGAGTGAAAGGGAAGGTCTACAAGAAGGTAGTGAGACCAGCTGTGTTATATGGGTTGGAGACAGTGGCATTGACAAAAAGGCAGGAGTTTGAGCTGAATGTGGCAGAATTAAAGATGTTAAGATTTGCACTGGGTGTGACGAGGGTGGGCAGGATTAGGAAAAAGTATGTTAGAGGGTCAGCCCAGGTTGGAAGGTTTGGAGACAAAGCCAGAGAGGCACGATTACATTGGTTTGGACATGTGCTGAGGAGGGATGCTGATTATATTGGGAAAAAGATGCTAAGGATGAAGCTTCCAGGTAACAGGAAAAGAGGAAGGCCTAAGATAAGGTTTATGGATGTGGTGAGAGAGGACATGCAGGTGGTTGGTGTGACAGAACATGCAGAGGACAGGAAGAAATGGAAACAGGTGATCTGCTGTGGCGACCCCTAACGGGAACAGCCAAAAGAAGATGATGATGATGAACCTGGTCAAAATATAGAATCACACAAAGCACTCATAAGTACCAAATAAAAAACAATGGAGCTCTTCACTTTTTGACCTCTGTGTTTGCATGGAGTTTGGCATTGTGCACCAATGCCAAGCAATGGGGAATGGCTCTTTCTTGGTGTATTTACCTCCACACAATGCTGCTTAAACACACTGCACTACATCAACACACAGTAAAACACTGTGAATGTAGTGTAAAGTATAATTTCATTGCATTATCACTACTTTTTTTATTCGAATTGTATTTCATCTGGGCTTAAAAAAGAAATTTGTCAGTGCATTTATGGCTGCTGCCATAGAGTCAGCTAAGCAGCAGGGATATTTCATACACTCAGTACTGAAAACTCTTAGAATTATGTAGCACTGAGGCTCGTTTCTGTGCACTGCTTATATGCAAATGTGAAAAGCAGTAGATATGTGTATTTCGCATGTGCAAACACTTAGCTAAACTTCATGCAACTCTGCTGCTCAGAGGTATACTATGTAAAGTGGACAATAGCATGCATTATTTTTGTTTACTGTCCCTGCACTTCAAAATCTCACCCTTCCTTACAGTTCCAGCAGACCACTTCACTCTAACAACAAGAACTTACTCACCGTCTCCAAGACCAACAACACTGCAGGAGAATCTTTATTTTCCAACTGTATATCTCGTATATGGAACTCTCTTCCTAACTCCATTGTATCATTCTCATCCACTAACCACTTTAAGCCATCACTTAAAGCTTATCTAAAAATAAGTGGCAATGTTCCTGTACTAACCCCTCATGAGTGCTCTGATACATCACAGTATACCCAAAACATATCCAACTTCTCCCCCAGTGTTTAATCCTTTGTTCCTACCAACCTGTCTTAACTTTATATCTTGACATAAGTCATACCTACAAATATTACTAGCTATGTTCAGAGCCTATGTTTTGTTTTCAAGATGTAACAAATGTGTATGCTCTTATGTATAGTACATTTTGTTTACTTTATACTTTATTGATTATTGTAATATGTGCATGAAAATTTATTGTTACTTATGAAGCTTTTCTCCCTGGGCCTCTGCTGAAAAAAGGACCTGTGTCTAGTCAGACTTTCCTGGTAAACAAATGTTAAATAAATAAGTAAATAAATTTAGTGTTCATGACATGAAACTATATGTGGAAACAAAAATAAATGAAGGCCCTATCTCATAAAATGTCACATATTTACAATGCAGCCATCTGTTACCTTCTGCCATACATTGCAGCCCTGGTCTCTCAGTACTTGTTCACAAATATATCAATTACACTACATACATTGATAACAAATGTTGTGTTATATACCATGCACATCTTTAAAATGAAAATACACATTCAGATTTTCTGATACCTGTAGTAATGTGTACACCTGTTTCCATATAGTTTGTAAAGCTGTATCTTAAGGTATACCTGCACATTGGAACACAGCCACCAAATGCTACACATCACATCCATCTGGTAACATGCAGAACTTACAATATCTTGGCAGTTGAACATGGCTAACTATCCATTTCATGCATGCCTCCCAACATCTTCTCTCCAACATCCAGTGCTGATGTTGTCTACTATAAGTTATCCTGCAGCCTTGTAAAAGTCAGACTTGTGCTGTGACACTTGCGTAAAGTACTAAGTTTGTAGTGTGTGTACTTAGGTAGGGGTTCTATTTTCACTGCAGTCAGGTAGTGTGTGTGTGTGTGTGTGTGTGTGTGTGTGTGTGTGTGTGTGTGTGTGTGTGTGTGTGTGTGTGTGTGTGTGTGTGTGTGTGTGCGTGTGTGTGTGCAATTGCTTGACATTAGAGAAAGCATTTTACACCATGTGGGATACTGTTTTTACCATTTTCTCCCCACCAGACACTGTTGATCTCATCAACTATAAAGTGTTGTCTGACATGATTCAAATCAGACTTTAGCTGTGGCACTTGTCTTAAATACTGAGCTCTGTCATTAGTGTACTTAGGTAGGGGTTTTGTTCTCACTGCTGTCATCTGGGGGGTGTGTTTGTTTGTGCACTTGCTTGACATTAGACAGAGCATTTTACATCAGCATGTGCGACACTATTTCCATTTTCTGTATACCACACACTGCTGATGTCATCACCTATAAAGTGTTGGCTAATGCTCTCCAAGTCAGACCTGAGCTGTGGCACTTGCCTTAAATACAGAGATCTGTAGTCAGTTTACTTGGGTAGGGGTTCTGTTCTCACTGCATTCAACTTGCGTTTGTGTGTTTGTCCACTTGCTTGACATTAGAGGGAGCATTTTACACCAGCATGCTGGACACTGCTATTACCATCTTCATCTTAGCAAACTATTGATGTCAGCTGTAGCTGATTTGTGGATGTGCAGTATTCCCATCAGAGCAGGGTCAGAGACTGGCCTGTAGGCCAGGCAAAAGTTACCTCATCCTGTGTGATGCAGATTACTGTGACAGAATTTTCAGTTTGTCCACATATGTTATGCCATGGTTTGTAGACCCTGTATTTTCTTGGTGAGAAACCCCTGTTGCAGGTGTCAGGTGAGGTACATGAAAAAGTGAGCATTATACTCCATTATTGTTTTGATGAGATTCACGTATAGTGCTGTTATATCATCTTCAGGTCTGGATGCAACAGCTTGAATTATGAGGTGCATGACATATCCTTTCCATACCACTGTGGACACTTGGTGGTCGAAGTTCAGATTGCTATTTCATGTATTCTAAGGTCTTGCACCACTGGGTTTCAGCACTGGGGAGTCTTGTCAATGCTATAATTTGCAGAGAATTACACTTTGCTGAAGGTCAAAATAATAACAGATTTTGCACTTGTAGACTGCGTGGCTTTGCCACCAGTCATTTTTCTTTGTTAGCCATTCCTGTAGTATGTTAACATCATAGGTGGATTCAGTGATTGCACCCATTATGCAGGAATCAGCAAATGTGATAAACCAAAGGCCATATACTTTAGGATGGACTGTCAAGAAATAGATTCCAAACAGTAAAGGGTCCAGCACAGATCATTGGGGTATGCCAGTGATGACAGCTCTACTGGTAAGGGTTGATTCACCATCTTTCACAGTATGTATTCTGTCAGTGAGCCAATTGGTTCACCATCTAGTGACATCCCAGCTAGGAGAGTTTTTTTAATGATACCTGTGTGGGAGATTGTGTCCAAACCCTAGGCCAGATCAAGATAGGCAGTATGTACTGCCTTACCTTCATCCAGGTCTATTGCACAAAATGAAGGGGTTATGACAACATCACAGATCTCCTACAGCATGACTCAGAACATACACCTACTGGACATGGTACACCCTTCAAATGGACTATGTTCCCATAGAAGGGTATATACATCAACATGCATCCATCTGAGTTGGGGGACAGCACCTGATGTATGCATGTATAGACACGTCCTGATTCTCGTCATCTATGAGGTAGACCAACATGTCTTCATGGACCTTTTCTAAATGGATACTAGTAATATTCTGTCTGTGTGCAGCAGACATGTGTAAGTTGTTAATGCAACATACATGGCTTTTTCATCTGTTAGATGTCCTCAAAGAGGTCACTGAGGAAATGCATGACAATGACAACACTGTCATCCTGTGGAACTTGACCCAGCCAAGGCATTTTACACAAATCTACACTGAGGTATTCACTCAAGAATGTCAGATGTGGAAATAAGCACCTATACCACCAAGTGGATAGACCACTGTTTCACATACTTGGCATCTGTATTTGTTGAAATGTGTGACATGACCTATATCTTGGGTCCAGTGATCAGGTCCATACATCTGGGCTGTCTTCTAGGCCCTTTCCTGTCCATTATTTAAGTCACAGACATCAAGAATATCATACACATCCTGTGTCCAAACAGCTGTCTGGAGGACTACAGATTGTGGGCAGTCATTGACTCCATATGTGATATTAGTATAATACAGACAGTATCAATGCACACCAACAATTGGTGCCACAGCCATGACAGCACATGATGTGGAACAAAAGCATGGGGAGATTTGTTACATTATGAAAACACACAACCCCAAGGATAATGTCGACATCACACCTATAAGCAGACCAGTTGTTATGTGACCTGTGTCTTTGGATAGTTGGTATTGGAACGTCCACCTGCATGTGGCCACAGTTGTGACTACTCCCTTGTATGCAAAATAACTACTGAGTATCTACAGGACATCCATATCAAAGACCACAATACCTCCATAGGTCACAGACTTCATCACACCAATAACTGAGTACAATGCACCCTTTTCATGTACCTCCCTACACATCTTCCAGTAATGTGTAACTGAAGTGTACCACCTTTGCCAAAGTGAGCTGTCACACATCATATTGGCCATACTTAAGTATTCTTTTTGTTGCATAAACATTAATATCTGATGGTACTGAACCCCCAGGAAGGTGTTATACCAGATGCATGTGTGATACCTGTTCTGGTGATGTACACAATGCATACATAACTGTTTGACAACATTGATGGCATGGGTTACATTTCATGACAGTGTGGATTGTGCTATATATATCTGCCATGCACACTAGTCAGCTAGCCTTTATTGATCATGTCACATACAGATATAGCAGTGTCCCTCCTAACACTTCCAGCAGATGTTACACTGTCAAGACGGTGTGCTTGATTACCCCCATAGATTGCTGCCATGTCACAATAGTTGTACAAGTGTGTTTGTGCAGAACTATCTATGATCACTTACAATCACATATGTTGTGTCAAAGACATAGGATTACTAGTGGTATTATTCTGATATTGTCCATGATTGTACATGCTTCTTTTACTGTTGTCCATGACCCTGTAACTGTGTCCCACTTGTTGGAAACCTCTGCTTACATTAAATTCATATTCAGCCAAATTATTTTGCATAGCTTCACAATATGCACCCAGCCCCGACTGTATATAACATCCGTGAGATATGTCCTCTCCTTTGCTCATGTCAGGTTGCTTATATAACAAAGACATCAACCCCATTATTATATCACCTTGTCTGTCAGTCACATCATATACATTTTCACTGTGCAGTCTGTGCTGTACCATGTCGATATGTGATTAGAGTTTCTACTACAACTGTCTTCCATTTACATGCCCTTATCTGCTGTACATTACAATGTTTCACCAGTCCTCTTTCCCAGTGTTCATTTCTACAATTCATCTGTGTGCCCCTATTCATTACACACATTTCCTCTGGTTCTTATTTTACATGGCTGTCCATGTACCCTCGCAGATCATTTGCACAACTTTTGTACAGAATGCATGGGCTGGATTCCACAATACATTGCACTGTATACACTATCCTGTACTGTGTTTGGGCCATGTACATTGCTGTATAATACACCCTGGTAATCATTGTAACACTCCGCACAATCCCACTAAACAAGTTTTCTATAATGGAAACAAGTGTGCTATCTGTGTTACACAGATTCTTAGCTGGCGACACTGTTGCTGGCCATGAAGCCATGCTTGTTTATGTTTAAATGTGGTGTGTGGCATGAATATATAATCACCCCTGCTGCTTACCTTGCAAACACGTAAACTCAAAGCCTCCACAGAGTTTATTGGATCCCACTGTAGAACTTATTTTAAAGTATCTGTTAGGTTGTTTCAGTTGGGAGGCTACTGCAGTGTTACAAGTGTCTGTTACTGATATTGATAGTAGGTGCATGTACAGTAATAAAATGGATGAAGCTGAAGGGGCCTTTGAAATCTCATGTAAGAAGTCTACCTGTAGTGGGAATAACCAAATCTAATAATGTTAAACTTTTATAGAGTATGGCAATTCTACAGCATAAATCTTGGACAAAGGACCAAATAATTTTATGACCTCACAATTAGGGTTGCCACCTTTCATTGTGGCTAAAACCATAGTAAAGCCACACCCCTCACATCACCAGTAACCCCGCCCATCCCTCTCCCGTCCACATCCCGCCCATTTTGTGACATCAAGAAGACATCACCTGGCAGGAAACTCCTTCTTTTTCCTTTCCTGCTGCCTGCTTTTGGCTGCTTTACTATGCTTTTCTGTAAAACAGCATAGTAAATCAGCCGATTTACAAACTCCGATAGTGTGTTTCCTTTTTGAAACAGAATACTGGAGTGTGTACAGTGTTTTCCGGACTACTGGGGAATCAGTTTGATTTCCAGATAGTCCAGAAAAAAAATGGAGGAGTGGCAACCCTACTCACAATACCTGTGCCTGGTGGTCTTGGCTAACAGTCAACAGACAAACATTCAAAAGATGGAAAATATCCAAATGAGTAGTCTTGCAACTTTCCTGTATCACTAAACAGCTTTTTTCATTAATAATACTGTTAACATTACTGAAAACATTTGGTTAGTTTATCCACTCCCTTTTTTTTCAAACTGTTACTCTTCTTTCATTTTCTTTTCTTTTCTTAACCCTTTTACTAATAGCACTAGAAGCAGTAATGGTGTTTGTTAGTAAACCTCATTTTAAGTAGAAGTTATGTCTGCATGGCCACTTTTATCACTTATATCATCTGTAACATTAGTACTATGTGAAATTTGTTCATCTGTGTCACTCTCTTCAGACAGAACATTATGCATATCAGTCCTAACCTCATATATTTTGGCAGTACATAATGGAGCTGTAGTACTAAGGTCAAGGCTGTTGCTGTTATGACAATTTAATTTGATGGTAGTCAAACCAAAAGTGCTCAGTTTTCCTGCATTTTCTGTAGAATGTTTCACCATTATCAATAGTACAAATTCCCTGAAATGAGCACATTTTCTCTTAGGACTTGTTTGTATTAAATGTTCATAAGAGCCACAGTGAAAACAAGTCTTTGGTTGTCTTTGTAATGCACAGAGGTCATGTAACCAGAGATAGTAGGCACACTAGGAATGTGCCCAAAACTGGGGTGCAGACATTGTCAGTATTAACTAGGTTTCCAAAGTAAATGTCCATATTTTCCATTATTTATTTATTTATTTGTTGACACACCGTGGTGGTGCTGTGGTAGCGCTGTCGCCTCACAGTAAGACCCTGTCCGGGTCGATTCTCAGCTAGGGCGTCTTCTGCATGGAGACGTGCATGAATGGGTGTACCTTCATTGAAGGTTGGGCGTCAGGCCTGGCAAGCTGGTACGTAAAAATCAACTGCCAATCATTAGCGGACTGGAGTTCTGCTGTGGCGACCCCTAAACGGGAAAAGCCGAAAGACACAAAACAAATTTATTTAACATTTGTTAACCGGGAAAGTCCGACTTGGAATGAAGCCAGTTTTCAGCAGAGGCCCGGCGAGAAATGCGTCAGATGCATGTCTTTGTAACATGGGAGGAAAAAGGAGTACAAGGAGAAAACCCACACGAATGCAGGTAGGACATGCAGACTCCACATAGAAGGCACTCCAGCTCATTCAGCTGTCTAGCAAAGTTTCCAAAATCAGACTGCCTTTCTTAGGAGTATCTGCTATTGTAAGATGTTATGAAAAGAGTACCAAAACATTTTTTGGTGAGTTAGAAGGTAATCAAAAACCCAGTGGTGCAGACATCACTCCATATTCTGTGAGAAATATACACTCCACTGTTCAGTATTGTAATTCAGTAACTTATTTATTAAAAATAACAAAATACTATAATATTTAACACTTTCATCCATCATGGTACGAAGCCTGGGACTTATTCAGAGCTAATGATCACTACACAACCTTGTATTTGAATAGGTATCACAGCCATATGGCATAAAAATCTATTTTCCATACTATTAAAAATACTTTCACTGTTTTATAAATTTAATTATTAAGAATTTTTCATTATTTTAATAAACTAATAAAATTATTAAATTGTATAATATAAGTGTTAACAACAATTAGTATGCATTTCATCAATTTATATTAATTGCTAAAATGTAGCTGCTCCTTTTTATTATTTAGCAGAAGTTGGTTAAGATAGCCTTCCGGAAAGTTGCTCTGTAAGCTGAAATAGTTTCTGCTCATGTTAAAAATGACAAGAACATTTTAACCTTTGCAAAAATTGAAGAGAGTACATGTTAGATACTTACAAATGTCATTCTTTTAGAGATAATACTTTATTCACAACAATTCAGAATTTATAAACACCTTGCACTAAACTACTTCGATATTATAGATTTTTATGATCATAATAGACATACTGTTACTTTTCATCTGTTACTCGTGTCTACTATATTACATTTGTTAGTGATTCTTTTTCCATGCCTCCAGTTTTTCATGCTGTTATTCAATATTTCATATGCCAATAATGTTTATTTTAGTTGATGATTGGGTTAGCCATTACTTCAAAAGGTCTCAGGCCTAATTTAATTAACTCAAGCAAGCAAGCAACTAACTAACTAAATAAATAAATAGAGTTTTTTCTTGCATTAACTGATATAAGTCTGTCCGGCACTGATTTTATTTCCTGCTAGACATGTTGTCTTTAAACCACAAACTACAATTTACTGTCTTTATTCAAGATTTAAATCCAGCTATGTTCTGAGTATGGATTTCCTGCTGCCTAGCTCTAGTATTTGAATTATGAAACAGGTTAAAATGACGACTTCTAAATGTATTTTATCTGTAAGGAAAACTCATTATGTCCTAGCATTCACTGTGCCATAACAATAACATTTTTAGGCATTTCCAAGCTATATGAGTTCATGTGTTGGTTCTGAGACATAGATGTGAGAAATCCCTGGCAACAGCTGAAATGGCCTGGGATCGAATAGCAGACAGAGCACTGTAGGAGTCCACTGGGAAGGGTGAGGAATTAAACATCTTTTTCTCCTTGCCAGCTTGCTTGCTGAGGAAGCATTCTGCTAAAATTAACTGGTACAGTCTGGGGAAACATTATAGAAGTATCTGTTCCTGTGTCAAGGGTCATCTGTGGGTTTTTTTTTATCAGAAATACAAGTAATTTACAGCTCTATACCCATTGCATGTCCATCTTTGAAGGGCTACTAGACATACATGGGAGCAGAAAGGGCATAAAACAGACCCTCTGTTGGCTGCCTGCATGTCAGCCATGATTGTGCTTTTCATCAAGAGTGCCAAGGTAGAAAGTCCTAAAAAGGAGGAAAAATTACCCAACATTTTATTTATTACATCTGATGCCAACATAACCTGCCACTGCTGTACCCTGAACATCATTAAAGTATATATGATGTATTGTGCAATGTTTTACAGCATAGTCATTATGGATTGCTGCAAGTATTTTAAATGTAGTCTCTCAAGCATTGATTCATTTCTGTTACTGTCCTCGTCTTTCAATTCCTCCACTCACTTTCAATAAATATGGTTTGTGAAGAAGTAAAAATGTGTACATATCAGAAATAGATGTAAATTTCTACTCATCTAAATAATATTTAGTGCCTGTTTCCATAGATCGTTTATTCTTAGTATAGTTCTTTCCTTTTATCCTCTTTTATAGAATGCATTAACATCTGATTAACTTCACTTGTTAAGTAGGTACTTGCTTTACAGAAATAAATCTGCAAACAGGGAAACCTGTACAATGTAAATGTAAAGGTATGGAGTGTCATCTCCTGACCAAAGGATCCTGAAGATGCTGGTACCATAGTGTTATCCCATGTTCCCTGTTGGAAAATACACACAAGAATAGTCATTAAATATTAATCTTTAAAAAACTAAGTAACTGCTTCAAAAACTTCATAGTGAATCAATAATCCAATCTCTAAAAATCTCCTTCAAAAATTTAGTATAATAAAATTCTGCTGAAGACAAACAAGGTAGGTGAGCGCAGTTCAGTATAAAAACAATATGTTATGTTTCAAGTATTTATCTGCAAAATACAAATATTTCATGTTATAAACCAGAAAGATGCATATCTTAAAATGTAATTGGACAAAAATCTCAAATAACAATTACAATAGGCTTAAAAAGGTACAGCTTGTGATTGGAGCCACAAAAATAGCTTAACCAACCAAAATTAAGGTGTCAGAGCCTCTGCAGTCTTAATGCCAGTGGGTAAATCACTGTCAAAAATAAAAACTTAATTGCATGATTAAATATACACTTAAAGTGTCTAGTATTTAGTTTTCCAGGTTAATCAAAAATGTAAATCATGCTTCATTACAAATTACCCTTATAGTCAATCCCGATTAAATATTACCCAAAGTCATTAGAACAAGTTTAATATAATGCATCAAAGCGTGTGTTAAATATGCACATTTATTGCAAAACATAAAAACATATTATTTTAAAATCTTAAAATACAGCTCCCAAAAACATGTGATTAATTAGCGGCCATTTTAAATGGTTAGCAACGCCATCATGCTTAAGCTAAGGGTGTAAAAAATCCCGACCAATCACTAAAAGGACACTCCAAGTTGGGATAATGATTTATTTATAAAATATGGGCAAAGCGCCTTAAAAGAATCAAAGACTGAAACAGCTAAGCCAACTTAACAAACATGAAAAATTAAACAGCATTCGCCAATAACCGTTGCTAAAAAACAGCTATTTTAATTAGTTTAAAAGGGTCTAGATTATATCAGCGAATCTCACAAATTGCGAATGCTCATAAAATCGAATGTACCGGACCTCGAAGTGCTTTTTCTGAGATCGTGATACAGTGAAGAATGGGATATTTGCCCTTTCTTCACTGTAGTGCGATCTCGGAGTTGGAATATATATTTAGCGGGGGGTGTGGGGGGTGCAGCCCCACTCAATAGGAAGTTCAAGGTCCGATTCGATATCGGTTTGATATTATGAGTGTTCACAATTTGTGCGATCCGCTCATATAATATAGACCTGGTTTAAAATGATATTTTGCTTTAGCCATTGGTGGAAAATGACCACTCAAAAAATGAATAACACAAGTGAGGAGAGAATCTTATCTGTGGTATATGGAAAATTTCCTCAAAAACTAAGTAATATACAGCTAAGTAAATAATAAATAATATACAGTTGTGAATCAACAGCATTGAAGGTGAGCCCCATTGATGGTGAATTAATATATGTATGTATATATATATATATATATATATATATATATATATATATATATATATATATACGTGTATGTGAGTGTGTGTGTGAATCCAAAAGCACAGCCGTCAACAAACCGCCATCAAAGACAACTGCTATATTGATTGGACAAGAATGCTATTCAGCTTTAACAATTGGTCAAATAAAATGACCAATCAAAAAATGATTAATCCGATTGCAGAGAGTGTCATATCTATGAAATATGAAAACATTGAAAAAGAACTATAAAATTAAATAATAAAAATTGTGAAACAGCGTTAATAGTGGTGAGCATTGGTGGGCGACCCTGTACTATTATTATATTTCTTAAAATGGTACCACTAAAAAGCCTAACCATCAGAAATGGGGGAGGGGGAAAATAACATAAAACAAAATGGCAGGAAATACAATAAAAGCCTTCAAGGAATAAAAAATTAGGAATTTAGGGCTCTAAAACAACAAATCACCTAAAGTAGTGCACTTCTCCCACCTAAACATTAAAACGCTAACATTATCAACTCAGAATGTAGTCAGCACACTGAAATAAAATCAAATAGGGAACACAAAAGAAATGCTGAATCTCACATTTAAAAATAAATGCAAGCCAAAATATCTAAAAAAATACACAAACTAAAATCCTGCTCTTCTGCCAATGGTGGCCAAAAAAAAATTATTATTAAAAAATTATTATTATTACACATTCATTGTTTTCTTGTACCTAAAAGTTTCTATCTATTTCTTATTAATTGGCTTTTGAAAAACACTTGTACTGTATATGATTAGTGACTAAAACTTGACACTCACTTTTTTTTTTTTTTTTGGTCATCATTTTTTTTTAGATTTTTTTCAATTTTTTCAAAAAACAATGAGTGTGATTGATTTAGAGTCTGTAGGATGAGATGGGAATTTCATTTTGCAGCCGTTGCACAGGAGCTTATTCATAGACTGGCATTATCTTTCCCTTACAATTGTTTTTATGCAATTTGAATGTTTTTTTTTTCTTTATATATTTTGTTTTTAATTAATTAGCTAGAAAATATTGAACGTGCAGCTACCGTTTTCTCAGCAGTTATTGGCATTATGGAGCATGAGCATTATACTCCTATTCTAATAACTTGTAAGTGCTTTTGGTGGTTATGCTCCATTTTTTGTTGCATAGTATCAAAGTTAGTAATCCATGTTAATAAGTTTTTTTATTTCCTTTACTGGATGTATTTGTTGGATGGATGTCTCTGGTTTAATTTATTTTTTTTTTTTTGGAGGTTGATAGTTGGCTTGCTTTTATTTTTTAGTGTGAGATTCAGCAGGATGTTAAGGGAGTTATGCAATGGTACTTTTCTGGCTATGCCTCTCAAATGTCACACTTCATGAGGTATGTTACTCATGTCCACTCTCAAAAATCATTTTGCAAAAAGAACATGGCAGTTTCATGTGTTGCTGAATGAAATTTAGCAGTGTACACTTATATTAAGTGATACTCTGTAATTTGCATATATTAAAGACATTGTTGCACTTCATTGTGACCAGTTATTACATTTTTGCACTCAATTTCAATGTGATCTGCACTTCTATTTTTATTTGATCATGTGTAACACATTTTGCCAGTTTATTTATTTTATTTTATTTTATTTTTTGAACTTTGGCAACCAGTGCTAATCCAAAAGGATGATTTTCAGCCACCCAGGGAAGTGCAGAATGTTGCATTTAAATGCTATACTATAAATATGTTTGCATTAAAAGACTAAACAATGTTATGGGAGTCAAAGTTGCAATACAACTACAGTATGACTTTAATAAATATTAGTAAGGAAAAGTGGAGAGGTATGCCTGTAGGTATGATTGATGGTATGTTATATATTTAAAACTGTTGATTTTTGTAAATTATTTTTTAGCTCTGTACTGTTTTTGCGCCCCTTAAAGCTGTTTGTAGAAGACTAACTTCCCATAAATAAAGAGTCTGAAATTTTCTTCTTTTTATCAAGTTAATAGCAGCAGAAAATGTTAACTTTAAAACAAAAAATAAACCCCTAATATTTAAAATGCATGTGTGCTGTTGTAAGTAAAACAAAACGTGTATTTCATCATTGTGATACAGTGCTAATAATTAATCTGTTTATAGGCAATGGGAGCAGAGAATGGAGCATTTGTGGGAATCAGCAGCCATCACTTGGAGTATCTATGTTACATTATCCTACAGAGAACCTGCAGCACTCTATCCAAAATCTGAAAGGGTCTGACAAGCATCTTGTTACATCTGTAGCACAGTTTCCTCCAGGATATACCTGCAACATGAACTCTGAATGTGACCGAAGTTCTATAGTACAGAAAATTCCATTAGTACATCAGAGAGCTCACAAAGAAAATAAACCATATAAATGTCCTGAATGCAATAAGTGTTTCAGACAAAGCAGTGATCAGGTAAAACATGAAAGGACTCACACGGGGGTAAGACCATATAAATGTCCTGAATGCAACAAGTCTTTCAAGCAAGGGAGTCATCTAGTAAACCACAAAAGGACTCACATGGGGGAGAGACCATATGAATGTCCTGAATGCAGTATGTGTTTCAGAAAAAGGGGGGAACTAGTAATTCATGAAAGGATTCACTCAGGGGAGAGACCATATACATGTACTGAATGCAAAAAGTGTTTCAGAAAAAAGGGGGAACTAGTAATTCATGAAAGGATTCACACAGGGGAGAGACCATATAAATGTTCTGAATGCAATAAGTGTTTCAAACAAGGGAGTCATTTAGCAGATCATAGAAGGACTCACATGGGGGACAGACCATATAAGTGTGCTGAATGCAGTAAGAGATTCAGAAGAAGTAGTACTCTTAAAGTTCATCTGTTAGTTCACAAAGGGGAGAAACCATATAAATGTCCTGAATGCAGTAAGTGTTTCAGACAAAGGAGTGCTTTAGTAAGACATGAAAGGACTCACACGGGGGAGAGACCATATAAATGTTCTGAATGCAGCAAGTGTTTCAGACAAAAAAGTGATCTAGCAAAACATGAAAGGACTCACATGGGGGACAGAGAAAGTCCTAATGGAGAGATAAAAAGTCAGCAAGCAAAGGAGAGTAGTAGTGCTGAAGTTGAATTCATCCTCAAGTCTTGGTGAGTACCTTCTCAAGGTGGACCCTGGTTTTCACAAAATCTCACCAAGGCAACACTGATATATAGACTGTTTTTATATAGCCTATATCATGGACAGAAGTAAGTCAAAAACAAAAAAAGATAGCTGGGTGCACAAGTCCCAGGATAAAAAGTTCCCAATCCTGCTAGGCACACTGGTGCCAGGACTGGAAAAAAATGACAGTATAGAATCCTCAAAATCCGGAAACATTCCTACAATGGGGCCATGCCCAGGGGGAGGATCCCCCCTGTTATAGAAGGAAGTAGCAGTCCACAAAAAATCACAAAAACTGATAGGCCAAAGAAAAGTCATAAAGACGATAGAGTGGGCTATTGAGGATAAGAAAGAAATTATGTATTGTTACTATTATGCAAAAAGCCCAGAATTTCCAGACAGAAGATATATAAAGAGACTAGGAGATAAATTAGAGGAAAGAAAAATACCTTCACAAGAACAACTGTCAGTATCTTCAAATAAAAATTTGCATTCATTAATACAACATATTTTTGAAAAATAGTTTATAGATCAAGAAACTTTGATCTGTTTGGAAAAAGAAGCATCTGAGAAAGTGCAAAAATGTAAACAACAAAACCTAGACATTTTTGAAAAGTATAAAAAAAGAAATATGGACATGGAAAAGAAAGAGAAATTTGATATGGTACAATATTTATGCAAAGAAGAAAGCCAAATTAATTACTATAGACAAGGCAGCCACAAAGATATTCAAAGAGAAATACAGGCAAAGGCATCCAGATATGGAGAATTTCACAATAAAAAAATTAATATCACAAAGATGGAATGTGGAAAAGAAAATTAGCAAAGCAGAAGTAAAAGAAATAGAAGTTAAAGTTATGGAGTGTCTGTGAAGTGAAGGATTTAATGTAGAAAGTCTTACACAGACTACATCGCAGCATGATAGAGCGAGTCCCCAAAGTAAGGAGAGGCAGGAAGATCAGGAGAGATCTGAAGAAGAAATATGGACATGGGAAAGAAAAAGAGATTGAATATGGTGTAATGTTTATGCAAAGGAGAATGCAAAACTAACCAATACAAAAAGAAATACAGCAAAGGAATCCATGTATGGGAAACTTTACAATACAAAAAATAAGAAGGCAAAAAGAAAAAGTAGAAAAGAAGATTAGCTATGGAGAAGTTAAAGAAATAGAAACTGAGTTATGGAGTACCTTCGAAGTGAAGGATTCGGTGTAGAAAATCTAACTCAGAAAGCTCCAAAGCAAGATAGAGCAATGAACATCCAAATTAAGGAGAAACCAGTGGAACAGGAATCAATTGGTCAGTTGCCATATGAAGATATTTTGGAGCCTTCCACAGGAAATCAGTATAAACATTCACTTGAAGCTAGACAGCAAGGGAAGGAAACAGAGGCTGTGGCAACTCTGACACAGTCAGTGTTGAGGAGTGATAGGCCAGTGAGTTCCCTAATGACAGAGCAATGTATGACACAGGATGAAATTAAAGAAAATGTCCCACAGGAAGATGCTATACAACTTTCTATAGAATGCCCACGGGAACCGGAGAACAAAAAATGTGCCCTCAATTTAGAAGAAAATGAGCTTAGAGAAGAGTTGCTTGATTTAATAGAGATAGATAGCCATATTAAGATCAATGAAGGAAATAGACTGCAGAAGGTCAGTAAAACCCAAAAAGTCAGAAGTTTGATAAAAGAAATGAATACAGTAATTAAGACTGTGCATATAAATCCATGTGATAATAATGGACATAAACAGGATGTATTACTGTGTAGCATTAATAACAGATAAGATTCTACCACAAGAACACAGGGCAGTAAGGGAAACGAAGGAGAAAAATCAAATACCATCATGGAGGCATTGAACAGACAAAACTATAAAGCAATTAAGACAAGTGTCACTGTTAAAAGAGTATAGAAGAGGGAACACATCAGCAAAAATACTCAGAAGGATAGATGTGATAAAAGCAATGTACAGTAATATAAAGGCTAAGGATTTAACATGCACTATCACAAATAATAAACTAACAATATCAGCACAGGCAGGAAAAACTTAGAAGATACACAGATAAATATAAAGGAAAAGTACAAAATAAGCAATTTTTTGATAACCCAAAAAAAAAGTTTAAAAGAGAATTGGGAAACACCGTAAAAGGAATTGAAAGACCACCAAAAAAAGAAGAAATAGGTACATTTTGGAGAAGTATTTATGACGATCCTGTGGGACATAACAAAGATGCTAAATGGATAGAAGAAGTAAATGAAAGAATAAGAAGTTCAAAGGTACAGGAAATGAAATGGGATGAAGTATCAGCCATAGTGATTGAAATAAAGTTAAGAAAAGCCTCTAACTGGAAAAGCCCAGGCCCAGATGCAGTACCTATCTTCTGGTTAAAAGTATTAACATCTTTTGCATGAAGATTTAGTCTTGAGTAAGAACTATTTATATCCGCACCTCAAACAGACACCAACCTGGCTAACAACAGGAAAAACAGTGCTCCTACTTAAGAATGAACCTGCAGGCTACCCTAAAAATTATAGACCAATAACTTATCTTCCGACAGTGTATAAAGTATACATTGGAATAGATGCCGACACAGTTTATAGTCATTTAGAAGAAAATTCAATCATGGCAATAGAACAAAAGGGTAATAAAAGAAAGTCATATGGAATAAAGGATCATTTGATGTTAAAGTCACAGTGGAGAACTGGAAAAAGGGGACAAATCTAAGTATAGCATGGATAGAATACAAAAACGTATTTGACAGTATCCCACATTCATGGACAAAAGTGCTTAAAAATGTATAAGATACACCCTACACTGATTGATTACATTACAGTGACCATGAAACAGTGGCAAACCATGCTGCAATGAAGCCATGATAAAGGACAAATTACTATTTCAGGGATAAAAAGTCAAAGGGAGATATTTCGGGTGACTCTCCTTCACCACTGCACTTTTGTCTTGCCCTTAGCCCATTAAGCTGTCTACTTAACAGATTAGGTTATGGCTATAATTTGGCTCCCAGAAAAAAAAAAAAACAGTGTAAAAACTTCTCATCTTCTTTTTGCAGATGATAGAACACTGTATAGCTCATCAAATGGGGACCAGACAGCACAACTACAAGTGATAAAAACCTTTTCAGATGATATAAGAATGTCATTTGGTCTTGATAAATGTGCAAAAGCAACCTTTAAAGCAGGAAAGCTGCAGCACCAAGAAAACATCAGTTTGGGACTGAAATGGGATATAAAGGAACTTGAGCAAGAGGGAGTATATAAATGTGTGTGAACTGATGAAGAATCAACAATAAAATGTGAACAAATGCAAATAAAACTGAATAAGGAATATTTTAGAAGGCTTAAATTAATACTAAAAACAGCATTGACATCTAGGAACAAAGTCTAAGCTATAAACCAATTTGCTCTTCCTCGGCCCAAAATGTGTTGGATAGTTTGGACAGGAAAACAAGAAGGATGCTTCATGCTCATCAAAAGAGTTATAAAAATCAGTGCATATCAGGACTATATATTCCCTGTTCTGAAGGTGGTATGGGCCTCCAGAAAACTGATTACATGTACAGATCTGCAATAGTGGATCTGCATACATATTTGCTGACCTCTCAAGATCCAAATGTAGTGAAAGTTTTGAAACATGAGGAGAACAAGGCTAAGATGATTTCTCTGCTTAGTTTAGCAGAAGCATATCTGTATCAAGCAGGAATGGAAATCAAACCAGAAGTAGATAAAAATCAGGTAGCAACTGAAAGTGCCAAAAAAAACAAAAGAAAGAATATAAGGTGAAGGATCAGATGAGAAGGCAAGAAATGTGGAAAATACTTAAATATAGTTGCAAGTATAGGAAAATCTTGGAACAACCTCATGTTGATCAGGATCAAATGCAGGAATGGTTAAGGAGGGATGAATTTAAACCAAAACACAAAAGGTTAATATTGGCAGCTCAAGATAGTGGACTACATACACGCTGGTTTATAAAGTTCACTGAACATTTGGGAGAAACAGACAAATGTAGGTTTTGTAAAACAGAATTGAAACAGTTACACACCTCATTTCCAGTTGCGACATACTAATGGCATAAGAACTGTATACTGAAAAGCATAAAAATGTGGCAAGACTGTTGCATTGGGGATTGTGCAAACATTATAATATTGAAGTAGCTGAAAAACACTGAAAACATGACCCACAAAGCATCACAGAAAATGATGAAGTCTACATCACATAGGATCATCCATTACCAACAGTTAAAAAAATAGATGCAAGAAAGCAAGATATAGTAGTCCATGAAAATAAGACAAAAGTAGTATTGATTATTGAAATTGCTATACCCAGTAATTACAGTGTCTTACATGCAGAGAAACACAAAGTCATAACATACCAGTATTTGCTGGCAGAAATAAGGGCAATGTAGAAGAAATATACCCACACAGTTCCAATAGTAGTAGAAGGAGCAATGGGTCTTATGAAAAAAATTATAACCGTACTTAGATATCTTACAGATACATGTAACTCCATACAAATTGCAGAAGGAGTCATTACTGGACATATTGCGGGTGCTGTGAAGAGCACTTCTGGCTAACATCAAAGATTGATACAATGCTAATTTATGAACTTTTATCATACTTTGACTTAAGAATGTGGTTTATTCCATGGTATTAGAAACCCAAAAACCTTGGAGAAATTAAGAAAGAAGAAAAGGCCAGAGAGATTGAACCAAAGTTATAAAAATCTCTTAATTTGACAACCCCAGGCCCAGCTGCAGTGCCTAACATCTGGCCTAAAGTATTAACATTTTTACATATTTAGCCATAAGTAAGAACTATTTATATGTGCACCCCTAACAGTCACCAACCTGGTTAACAACA
This sequence comes from Protopterus annectens, assembly GCF_019279795.1. NCBI lineage: Eukaryota > Metazoa > Chordata > Ceratodontiformes > Protopteridae > Protopterus > Protopterus annectens. The sequence continues at coordinate 1,692,832,112 of NC_056744.1, read as the reverse complement.
GGAAAAAACAATACTTCTACTTAAGAGTGAACCTGCAAACTATCCTAAAAATTACAGACCAGTAACTTCCCTTCTGAGGATATATAAACTATATACTGGAAATGTTGCCAACTGAGTTTATAGTCATTTAGAAGAAAACTCAATCATGTCAGTAGAACAAAAGGGTAACAAAAGAAAGTCATATGGAACAAAGGATCATTTGTTGTTAAAGTCATAATGGAGAATTTTAAAAAGGGGAAGACTCTAAGGATGGCATGGATAGACTACAAAAAGCATTTGACAGTATCCCACATTCATGGATAAAAGAGTTTTTAAAAATGTATAAGATATACCCTACACTGATCAATTACATTACAGTGACTGTGAAACAGTGGCAAACTACTTCCCAGTTAAACCATGATGAAGGACAAAGTATTATTCCAGTGATAACAATTCAAAGGGGATGTCACTCCTGCTCTTTTGTCTTGCCCTTAACCCATTAAACTGTTTACTTAACAAATTAGGTCAAGGCTACAGTTTGGCTCCCAGGAAACAACAAAGTGTAAAGACTTTTCATCTTCTTTTAGTGCATGATTTTAAAACTGTATAGTTTATCAGATGTTGAACTCAAAGCACAAGTGTGAGTAATCAAAATTTTTCATATGCTATAAGAACATTATTTGGTCTTGATAAACATGGAAAAGCAACATTTAAAGTAGGAGCCAGCACCAACAAAGCATAAGCCTGGCACAAGAATGTGATATAGAAGAACTTGAGCAAGAGTCAGTGTATAAATATTTGGGAACTGATGAAGGATCAAAAATAAAACATGAACAAATGTGAATAAAACTTAGTAAAGAATATGTTATAAGATTAAAATTAATACTGAAAACAGCCCTGACATTTAGAAACAAGGAGCAGGCTATAAATCAATTTGCTATATTCCCCATTCTAAAGGAGGTATGGGCCTCCTCAAAACTGATTACTTGTATAGATCTACAATGGTAGGACTGCATACATATCTGCTGACCTCACAAGACCTAAAACATACTGAAAGTTTTAAAACATGAGGAGAATAAGTCTAAGATGACTTTCCTGCTTAGTTTAGCTGAAACATATACTGTAGGTATCAATCGGGAATGGAAATCAAACCAGAAGTAGATAAAAATCAGGCAGAAACTGAATGTGTTAGAATGCAAAATAAAGAACATAAAGTGAAGGATCAGATGAGCAGGGATGATGTGGAAAATGCATAAATATAATTGCAAGTGTAGAAAACACTTGCAACTATATTGTAGGAAAATTATGAAGTTTATATCAGATGGGATTACCCATTGCCAACAGTTCAAAAAACAGATGCGAGGAAACCAGATATAGTAGTCCATGAAAAGAAGACAAAAGTAGCATTGATCATTGAAATTGCTACACCCAGTGACTACAGAGTCTTACTTACAGAGAGACACAAAATCATAAATTACCAGTTTTGCAGGCAAAAACAAGGGCAATGTTGAATAATAGTAGTAGTAATAGGAACAATGGGTCTTGTAAAAAAGAATTTACTATCGTACTTAGATATGTTAGCGATACATGTAACTCCATATAAATTGCAGAAGGAGTAATTACTGGACACACTGTGGATGCTACGAAGAGTACTTCTGGCTAAAATAAAAGATTGAAATTATACTAATTACATGAACTTTAATCATACTTTGACTTAAGAGTGGGGTCCATTCCCATCATGGTATTAGGAATCCAAAAGAGAAATTAAAAAGAAAGAAAAATGTAATTGATAAATAAATACAGAAAAGGATGTGTCATGACAAATCTGTAAAAAGATAGTTGCGGTAAAAGCAGCTCACAGTATCAAAACAGATAAGGATTATTATGCATTATTTCCAACAGTAAAGAAAAATATTGGCATAATCAGAAAAAAAATAGGAAGTATGCATGTAAGCAGTTCATTGATTACCTAAAATGGTTTCATAAATAATTAGGAAACAAAGCAAAAAAGAAAAGAAATACCACCTAAAAAGAAGAAATTGGTTCATGTTGGAAAAATATTTATGAAGACTCAGGCAAACATACATATCTGTTATTAATCTATTATAGAGGATATAAAATGGGATGAAGTAATAGCCAGAGAAATTGACTCGATTAATAAAAACTCATAATTGGAAAACCCAGAACCCAATTGCATTAACATTTTTACATGAATATTTATCCCCGAGTAAGAATTTCATATATGCACATCCTGAACAAACACTAGCCTGCTTAACAACTGGAACAATGCTACTCCTCCTTAGATTGAACCTGCAAGCCATTTTAAGAACTATCGACTAATAACTCTCTTTCAACAATATATAAATTATACAGTGGACGTGATGCAGTGAGAGAGAGAGAGAAATAGATAGATTATCACTATCTAGAAAAAAGTCAATCATGGCAATAGAACAAAAAGGCAATGTAAGAAAGTCATATACAACAAAGAAGCATCTGTTGTTAAGAAAAGCCACAACAGAAATTTCTAAAAAGGGGAATAATCTAAGTATGGTAAGAGAGATTACAAAAAAAAAACATTAAACAGTTTTCCAAATTAATGGATAATGGAATGCTTACCAATATATAAAATACACCATGCACTGATAAGTTTCAGAACAGTCAACAAAGACAAAAGTAGAGTTAATCAGTATAATTGCTACTCTCAGTAATTATAATTCCTTGGGTATCAAGAGAGACAGAGCTGTAACATTTTAGGATTTGCAAACAGAAGTGAGAGCAATGTGGAAGAAAGATATCTAAGAAGTTTGAGTAGTTGAGGAGCAAATGAATTTATAATCATATTTAAATATGCTACCAATAAACATAAAGATGTATGAACAGCAGAAGGAGACAATGCTGTGTACATTGCAGGTGTTGAGAGGAGTGCCCTTGGCTAATAGTAACGACTGATTTCATAAACTTTAATTGTGCTCTGAGTTAGGAATGGGGTTCATTCCCATTAAGGTATTTAAAAATGCTAAGCATTTTGAGAAACGAAGCAGGAAAAACTTAGATGATATATACAAAAATATAAAGGAAGATTGCAGAATAAGCAATTCATTGATGACTCAAAATAGTTTTTTTTTAGAAAATTATGAAGAAAATAGTAGTAATATATAAAAAAGAAGAAATTAACTATTTTTGGAGATCATTTAGTCATAGTGAATGAATACAGTTTGAGACATGGTTCAACCAGTGCAGGTTTTTTACATATGTTCTGGGCTTGGGCTGTGGTTAAAAAGCTGTGGCTTATGGTCACTGACCATAAACGATAGGTTACGAGACTCTCTTTACCAAGCATGCAGGATGTCCATTTTTGGTTTCTTGCATTACCTTTAGCTGGGTGTAACTTAAGCATGACATTGAGGTGTTTTGTGAAGGTTACCTTTGCCTCGCTGTTCTTCAGTATTTCCATGTTCTATGAAAAGGCTTCCGTGGGATTGTAATTATCATTTCTATGTCTCATCTAATAAGTTGGGATGATGATCAAATAGAGACTTGAATATAACTGAATGGAAGATTTTTTCAATGCCCTTCTGTTAAAGATTTTATGTCATTAGCTAACTAATGTTATGCAGGTACTGTAGACTTGTATATTTGTTAAGTTAAGGATTTGTTCTTCACTATGGCAGGACACTATCATTATTCACCTTGTTTTTTGTTGTCTTTGTAATGTTTATGCTTCACTTTTATGGTTAGAAGCAGACAGACAATTGTTACTGTTTTTTATGCTCCTGTTTGTTTAATGTGCTTAATGTTCTTGATTGATATGTGATTTTAATAAAGTATTGTTATAAAAATAAGGTAAAAAAAATTGGAAAATTATTTATGAACTTAATAAAGCTGAATGGACAGTAAAGTTTAAAAAATGATAACATAGTGGTTATGAAATGAAATGACATGATAAATAGAGAACATATAGCAAAATTAAGAAATGCTTCTAACTGAAAAATGCTGTGTCCAGATATAATACCCAATGTCTGGCTAAATATGTTAACATCTTTATATACCGAAATAGCCTTGCATAAAAGTTACTTATATGCGCATTCCAATTGGATATCAGACTGGTTAACAAAAGGAAAAGCAATACTTCTTCTTAAAACTCCACCTGCAAAATATCATAAGATGTATAGACCTTTAACCTGGCTTTAAGCAGCATATAAATTGCCTACAGGAACTGATACTAACATAGTTTAGACTTGTAAATAAAAATTTAGTCATGGTGATAAAACAGAAAGGTAGTGAATGAAAATCGTATGGAGTAAATGATCATCTACTGCTAAATAAAGTCATAATACAGAGCAGGAAAACTAGGAGGAACATAAATATTGCATAGCCTGAGTAGAAAAGTAGCATTTGATAGCATTCCATTCCACGCTGATCGATTATGGAATTTTGATCAATGTGTAAAATACGCCATATGTTGATAAGTTCCATAGCAGTAACTGTGAAACAGTGACAAACCACTTGAAAACAGAGTCATGATAAAGGGTGGATTATAATCCCTGTATCAGAATAAAGTACAAACAGTAATAGGTCAGGCAGATTCTTTTTCATCACTACTGTTTTAACTTACTTTAACCCATTAAGACAAGACTATGAGGGCAACCTAACTTTCAGTAAACAACTTTGTGAGATGACTTTTTCAGGATGATTTAAAACTATGTAGCTGATCAGATAGTCATCTGAAAGTGCAATTACAAATAGTTTACATTTTTTCCGATGATATAGAAATGACATGGTCTTGATGTGTGAAAGCAACATTTATAGCATAAAATCTGACACAACCAGAAAGTATCACCTTCAGAGAGGAATGCAATGTGAAAGAACTTGAACAAGGAGAAGTGTCATCAATGCAATATGAAGAAAAATATTTTAGAAAATTATAATTAATACTGAAAACTGCCTTGACCGTGAATTAAATCAGAAGATGAAAGGTTAATAATGTAATGACAAAATAGTGAACTACTTACATGCTGGTTTACAAAATAATTATAAAAAGTGGGAGATATAGACAAACATAAATTCTATATAATATAGAATTAGAAACAATTGTACATCTTATTGCTGGGTGTAGTATGGCTGAGGGTCTTTACACTGAAAGATAAAATAAATATGTCAAGTCTGTTACATTGGAAATGTGCAACTCGATATACATGTAGCTGCAAAGCACTGGAAATGGTAACCACAGTGAATTACTGACACTGAAGAAGTACTGATCATATTGGATCATCCAGTACAAAATGTCACGAAGGTTGAAAAAAGAAAGTCAAGTACTGTAGTCAAACAGTAGCATTAATTATTGAAATAACTTTACCTAATGGCTATGTGGATATAAAGATGTAAAACATTAGTCTGAGCAAGCACAAAGTGTGAAATGTGGAATAAAGACACTCCGTCAGCTCCAGTAGTAGTAGAAGCAACATGCCTAATAAGAGAGAAGAAAAGAATTTACAAGCGTATAAAAATATGCTGCCAAAACACACAACTCCATAAGAACTACAGAGAGAACCAGTTCTTGTCACATTGCAAGTGCTGAGAAGACACTCCTGGCAAGCAGCAAAGAATTAAGCAGTACTAATTTCATGATGTTTAATTCTATCCTGACTTAGGAATAGGCTCCATTCTTATCATAACATTAGAAGCCCTAAAGTATTGGGGAAATTTAAAAAAGAAAAACATTTATAAGAACTGGAAAAGCACACAGTTGTAGTGCAGTTACAGGCAACTGCCAGAACAACCACATATTGATTAAGATTTGGTGCACAACTATCTACAGTGAGGTGAATTTAAGCCAAAATATTAAAAGGTTAATAATAGCAATTCAAGATAATAGACTATATCTATGATGATTTATAAAGTCTGCATAAAAAAGTAAGAGATGCTTCCCAGTTTCACTCAGAACTAGGAACAGATTTTTTTTTTTTTTTTTTTTGCTGACTGTGATATAATTGTGGCTAAGTACTGGTATACTGAAAAGAACTAGGAACAGATTTTTTTTTTTTTTTTTTTTTTGCTGACTGTGATATAATTGTGGCTAAGTACTGGTATACTGAAAGACACAATAATGTAACAAAAAAGCTACACTCAAAATAGTGCAAATTCTCCAATGTACAAGAATCTGGCAAGTAGTGAAAATATGAAGCACAAAGAATTACTCAAAGTAAAGAAGCACTGATTACACAGGATTATCCAAGAACAACAGTAAAAAAAAAATAGAAGCAAGTAAACCATGTATTGTAGTCAAAGTAGAACGGCCACAATAGAAAGCCCCCGGGAGACTACTGAGCAGTTTGCCATAAAGAGACACAGATAGTTTCAATAGTAGCAGCAGCAGTAGGACTGGTAAAAAGTCCACACATAATTAAATATATTATTAATATAAGTAACTCCTTTCGAACTACAGAAAGAGAAAATTCTGAGTACATTGTCAGTGTTGAGACAATGCTTACTAAGCATCAAAGATTGAAACGATATCGATTTCATGAAATTTAATTGTGCCTTAACTTATGGATAGGATGCCTTCGTATAGCATGTTGGAAATCAAACCGTCTGGCAAAAGGAAAATGGAGAAAACATAAAAACCCGCTGAATGCAGTAAGTTTGTTGTAGCAGTAATCTGATTAAACACCAGGCCTCTGTTGTTTATCATGCCCTTACCCATTACACCATTTTCTTAACAGACATGTACTATGCTTACAGCCTGAGTTCCATAAAACAGCTTTGTCAAATTACATCTGGTCCCAAAAAGTTTTGGATCAGCGAGACAGGAAAACAAGAAAACATCCATGTAAAAGTCAGTACTTGTCAAAATTACATATACCCAACTTTGAAGGAGGTATGAGACTCCTCCTTAAAATTAACTATATGTATGAGTCTGTAGTTTGGGACTACATACATATTTATTGTTATCATTAGATCCAAACATAGTGAAGGTTCTAAACTAGGATGAAAAATCTAAGACGACATCCTTCCCAGACTAGTATAAGCATTTTGAAAAGGAATGTATATGGAAATCAAATTGGAAATGGACAAAAAAAAAAAGGTGGTAATAGAAAATGCAAACAAAAAAAGAAAGAATATAAATGTTGTGGCCAGAGGAAAAGGAAGAACGTTGGAAAGCCCATGGTAATGGTGATAAGGATAGAAAACTGCTAGAACAACTACATGCTGATCAAGACTTGATGCATGAATAGCTAAAGAGGGCAGAATTTAAACCAAAAGAATAAGGGATACTAATGACAACGCAAGATAACAGACTTTATATGCAAATTTACAAACTTAATAGAAAAGTGGGAGGAATTGACAAATGTAAGTTCTTTAGTACAAAACTAGAAACAGTTGTAGATCTTCTTGTTGATTGTACAATGTACAGCTAACGTGAAAAGAACTGAGAACATGATCCTCAAAGAATTACTGAAAATAAAAATCTACTATTTACATGGGATCAAGGAATACCAACAATTAAGAAAGCAAGAAAAGGATACTGAAACTGAAGAAAAAAGGCATAATAGCATCAGTTATTGAAATAGCTGCACATAATTATTGTGCCCCTGCATATGGCAGTCAATAAAGGTATAACATACCAAGATATGCAGTCAGTAGCTAGAATATTTTATAATAAAGTTCTAGCAGTAGTAGGAGCAATAGTGTTAATAAGAAAATAATTTCCAGGCATAATTAAATGTAGTAGCAATACAGGTAAGTCTATATGAACTGCAAAAGGAGGCAATTTTGGGTACATTGTTGATACTGACAATACCATTCTTAGCATCATCAAAGATGGGGCAATACTAATTTACATGAACCTTTATTACGCTGACTTAGGAATAAGGTCCATTTCTGTCATAGTATTAAAAAGCCAAAACATTTGGGAAAACTAAACAAGGGAAAGCTGCAGTGGAAAGTAGTGTTAAGGGAGAAGTACCACAGGTATTTGAAATCCTAAAAGGAGAATAATAGGATTGAGAAGAGATACACACTCTTATGTGGTACAGTCCCTGTGCAGAAAGGAAATCATATTAACTGATATACCTATATCATAGTCAGAGATATTTGAAGATTTATCTATCTATCTATCTATCTATCTATCTATCTATCTATCTATCTATCTATCTATCTATCTATATCTATCTATGCAAAGACTTCCAGACTTAAAAATATTACAATAATAGAATTACAATAAAAAGTGGAAAATACTGAAAAATAAGTACTGTGGTACAACGGTAGCATCGTTGCCTCACAGCAAGAGGTTCTCCTGTTCGATTCATGGCTGGAGTGCTTTCAGTGTGGAGTCTGCATGTCCTCCCCGCGGTCGAGTGGCCTCCGAAAGACATGCGTGAATGTGCGTATCTTCGCTGAAGGTTGGGTGTCGGGCTGGCAACTTGGCACCATAAAAAATCTACTGCCAATCATTAGTGGACCAGAGTTCCACTGTGGCAACCCCTAACCAGGAAAAGCCAAAAAGACAAAGAAAGATTGAAAAGTAAGCATTTCGATAGTGTTGAAAGGAAACACATTTAAAATTATGTGCTAGACCAAGAAATGAAGGATTCAGATTGGAACCAGAGATGAAAACAGTGCCCAACTTTGATTATATATTAAAACAGGTACATGCTGAACATGTGACAGAGACAGTACAGCAGAAAATGGTTCAGTAAAATAATTATATGTTCCAGAAGTGGTAAAGGAACTAAAGCAAAATATGGTTATTGAACATGTTTCACAAAATAACATTTCAGAAACCCCATTTAGAAAATCAACAACCAAAGTAAAGTTATGCAGAGGGAGAACCATCAGGAAGAACAGATTGTGGAACATCTTAACCATGAAGAGAATAACTTTAAGAGAATATTTGCTGGATTTAATAGACATGGATAAATGCAATGATGTATATAAGGAAGGCTTCAGAAAGTGATAACAGATTGTTAAAAGACTAAAGTAAATTTAGTAATTGCAACCACCAGAAGAGACTTGTATGATGCAATGTATCTTAACAGAATACATCACTGGTGGTTAAACTAATAACCAATGTGGCATTACCAGAAAAACATACAGTAATAAAGGAAAACAAAGGAACAAAAGGAGTACCACCATGAAAAGCAGGTTTGGCACAACTGTAAAACAATTAAAAATATTATTGAGGGACACGAAAGGGAAATTTGCTCTGTAAAGCTCCTGTAAAGATGGAGGTGCTAAATCAAAAGAGTAAGATAAAGAAGATTAAGATTTTTATTGTATCTTTTTTGAAAATTAATTAAAAATCTTGATACAGACAAAAAAATAGGTGATATTTTGAGAAGTACAAAGAACATCAGGACAAGCAATTTTATGAAGACTTGAAGAAGTCCTACAGTGAGTTGAGAAGAAATGTAGCAGCAAATGAGACCCCACCAAAAACAGGGGAAATTAGTAAACTCTGAAGATATATTTTGGTGAGCACAGCAAGGGCGATACATGGATAAAGAATTTAAAAGAAAAAATAAGAAATTGTAGTATAGAACACAAAAAAGGAATTAAGTAACTGACTCTTTTAATTTCTTCAAGTCTTTTAGGTTTCTAATACAATTACAGGAATAGACCCATTCCTAAGTCAAAGTAATATTAATGTTAATGAAATTAGTATTGTTTCAATCTTTGATGTTAGCCTGAAGTACTCCTCACAGCACCCACAATGTGCCCAGTAATGACTCCTGCTGCAATTTCTATGGAGTTACATGTATCAGTAAAATATCTATGTACGATTGTAAATTCCTTTTTATAAGGCCCATTGCTCCTAATACTACTGGAACTGTTTGGGTATCTTTCTTCCACATTGCCCTCATTTCTGCCTGGAAATACTAGTATTTTATGAATTTGTGTCTCTCTGTACATAAGACACTGTAGACACTAGGTGTAGAAATTTCAATAATCAATGCTATTTTTGTCTTCCTTTCATGTCATACTATATCTGGTTTTCTTGCATCTATTTTATGAACTGTTGGTAGTGGATGATCCCATGTGATAAATACTTCATTTTCCATGATGCTTTGTGATTTATGTTTCCAGTGCTTTTCATTTACTTCAGTATTATCAGGTTTGCACAATCCCCAATGCAACAGTCTAGCCATATTAGTATGCCTTTTAGTGTACAATTTGTCTGCCATTGGTATATCACAAACAGCAAAAGATGTGCAACTGTTTCCAATTCTGTTTTACAAAACCTACATTTGTCTGTTTCTCCCACATATTCAATGGACTTTCTAAACTGTACAAGTAGTCCACTATCTTGGGCATCCAATATTAACCTTTTGTCTTTTGGTTTAAATTCACCTCTTCTTAACCATTCCTGTAGTCAGTCCTGATAAACATGAGGTTGTTCCAAGAGTTTTCTATACTTGTAACTATATTTATGCATTTTCCACATTTTTTGCCTTCTCATCTGATCTTTCATCTTATATTCTTTCTTTTGTTTTTTTGTTTTTTTGGCACATTGAATTGCTGCCTGATTTTTATCTACTTCTGGTTTGATTTTCATTCCTGCTTGATGTTGATATGCTTCTACTAAGCTAAGCAGGGAAGTTATTTTAGACTTATTCTCCTCATGTTAAAAAAAAAACTTTCACTACATTTGGGTCTTGTGAAGTCAGCAGATATGTATGCAGTCCCACAATTGCAGAGCTACACATGTAATCATTTTCAAAGAGGCCCATATCTCCTTTGGAATGGGGGATATATAATCTTGGTATGCACTGATTTTTATAAATCATTTGATGAGCATGACACATCCTTCTTGTTTTCCTGTCTAATCTATCCAACACATTTTGGGGCCAGTCAGTCACTACAAAACTATAAGTTAGGACAAGAAGAACACATTGGTTTATAGCTTGAATTTTGTTCATAGATGTCAATGCTGTTTTCAGGATTAGTTTAAATCTTCTAAAATATTACTTAGTTTTATTCACATTTTTCCTGTTTTATTGTTGATCTTTTGTCAATTCCCAAATATTTATACATTCCCTCTTGCTGAAGTTCGTTTATATCACATTCTTGTCCCAAACTGATGTTTTCTCGGTGCTGCAGTTTTCCTTCTTTAAAGGTTGCTTTTCTACATTTATGAAGTCCAAATAACATTCTTATATCATCTGAAAAAGTTTTGACTACTTGCAGTTGTGCTTTCAGTTCCTTGTCTAATGAGCTATATAATTCTAAGTCATCGACAAAGGGAAGATGTGAGGTCTTTACACTTTGTTGTTTACTAGGAGCCAAATTATACCCATGGCCTAATCTGTTAAGTAGACTACTTGAAGGGTTAAGTGCAAGACAGAATAGCAGCATTGACAGGGAGTCACCCTGGAATATCCCCCTTTGAATTTTTATCCCTGGAATAATAATTTGTCCTTTATCATGCCTTACTTAAGTGATTTGCCACTGTTTGATGGTCACTGTAATGTAATTGATCAGTGTAGGGTGTCTCTTACACATTTTTAAGCACTCTTTTATCCATGAATGTGGGATATTATCTAATTTTTTTTTATAATCAATCCATGCCATATTTAGATTTTTCCCCTTTTTATAGTTCTCCGTTGTGACTTTGTTTAGCAGCAGATGATCCTTTGATCCATAAGACTTTCTTTTATTACCCATTTGTTCTATTGCCATGATTGAATTTTCTTCTAAATGACAATAAACTGTGTTGGCATCAATTCTGGTATATAGTTTACAGGTCGTCTGAAGGCAAGATATTGATCTATAATTTTTAGGCTAACTTGTAGGTTCACTCTTAAGTAGGAGCATTGTTTTTCCTGTTGTTAACCAGGTTGGTGTTTGTTAGGGGTGCACATATTATTAGTTCTTACTCATGGCTAAATCTTCGTGCAAAGAAGTTAATACTTGTAGCCAGAAGCGAGGTACTGCATCTGGTCCTGAGGTTTTCCAACTGGAGGCTTTTCTTAAATTTATCTCAATCTCTCTGGCTGTTACGTCATCCATTCCATATCCTGTACCTTTGAACTTATTATTATTTTACTTCTTCTATCCATTTAACAACTTTGTTATATTCCATAGAAGCTTCAGATATTTCTCAAAAATGTATCTATTTCTTCCTTTTTGGTGATCTTTCAATTCCTTTTGCTTTAATTCCTAATCCTCTATAGAACTTTTTTGGGTCATCAATAAATTGTTTATTTTGTACTTTTCCTTTATATTTATCTGTGTATCTTCTAAGTTTTTCTGCCTGTGCTGAGATTTTTAGTATATTCTTTGTAATAGTGCAAGATAGAGTCTGATCCGTTATAATACTGTACATTGCTTTTATCACATCTATCTTTCTGAGTATTTTTGTTGATGTGTTACATCTTCTGTCCTCTTCTAACAGTGACACTTCTTGTCTTAATTGATTTATAGTTTTCTGTATTCAATACTTCCATGATGGTATTCGATTTCTTCCCTTCTTTTCCCTTACTACTCTTTGTTCTTGTGGTAGAATTTTATCTGTTATTAATTTAGCTGCACAGTAATATATCCTGTTTACTTCTGTTAATATTGCATGGATCTCTATGGATAATCCTAATTACTGTGTTCATTTATTTTATGAAACTCCTGACATTTTTGGGTTTTATTGACTTCTGCAGTGGATTTCCTTCATTGATTTTAATATATCTGTTTATCTCTATTACATCAAGCAACTCTTCTCTTAGCTCATTTTCTTCTAAACTAAGAGCACATTCTTTGTTCTCCATTTCTTGTAGACATTCCATAGACAGCTCTATAGCATCATACTGTGGCATCCATTGATCTGTCATATGGGACCTCACTGGCCTAGCAGTCCTCAACATTGACTGCATCAGAGTTACCACAGTTTCCTATTCCTTCCCTTGCTGTGCAACTCCAAATGAATATTTGTACTGGTTTCCTATAGAAGGCTCCAAAGTATCTTCATCTGGCAGCTGATCAGATGTTTCCTGCTCCACTGGTTTTGCCTGAATTTGGGGATATATTACTTTGGCCTGCTGTGATGTTTTCTGAGTTAGATTTTCTACATGAAATCCTTTACTTTGCAGTTAATCCATACCCTCAGTTTCAATTTCTTTAACTTCTCCATTACTAATCATCTTTTCTACTTTTCCTCTTTGTTTTCTTATTTTCTGTATTGTAAAATGTTCGATATCTGGAAGCCTTTGCCTATATTTCACTTCAGATATCTTTGGTGCTTATCTTTTTGTATTGCTTAGTTTTGCTTTCTCCTTTGCAGAAATGTTACACCATATTAAATCTTTCTTTCTTTCCCATGTCCATATTTCTACTTCAGATGTCTCCTGATCTTCCTGTTTCTGCTTACTTTGGGGACTTGTTATCCCATTAAGCTGTGATGTAACCTGTGTTAGACCTTCTACACTAAATCCTTCACTTAGCAAGCATTCCATAACTTCATATTGTAATTTTTTAACTTCCACTTTAGTAATCTTCTATTCTATAGTCCCTCTTTGTGATCTTACTTTTTATTGCAAAAATTTCCATATCTGGATGACTTTGCCTGTGTTTCTCTTCAAATACCTTTTTTGTGTTGCTTAATTTTGCTTTCTCTTTACATAAGTATTGCACCATATCATATCTCTCTTTCTTTCCCATGTCCATATTTCTTCTTTGTACCTTTCAAAAGTGTCTAGATTTTGTTCTTTATCTTTTTACACTTCCTCAGTTGCTTCTTTTTCCAAACAGACCAAGGTTTCTTGGTCTGTATAGTGTTTTTCATGGATCTGCTGTATTAATGAACACCAATTTTTATTTGAACTTTCTGACAGTTTTTCTTGTGGAAGTATTTTTCTTTTCTCTAATTTCTCTATTAATCATTTTGTATATCTTGTCTGAACATTCTTGGCTTCTTGCGTAATAGTAACAGGTTATAATTTATTTCTTATCATCAACAGTCCACTCTATCATCTTTACAGCTCTTTTTTGGCATATCGTTTTTTGTGAGTTTTGTGGACTACTACTTCCTTCTACAATGGAGGGGGGGGGGTCATCCTCCCCCTGAGCCTGTCTTAGCCCCATTGTAAGTATGTTTCCAGATTTTGAGGATTCTATGCTGTCATTGTTTCCAGTCCTGGTACCAGTGCACCTACCAGGATTGGGCACTTTTGTTATCCTGGATCTTGTGCACCCAGCTATCTTTTTTATTTTTAACCTACATCTGCTCATGATATATAGTATATAAGATACAGTCTATATATCAGTGTCATCTTGGTGAGATTTTGTAAAAATACAGGATCCACCTTATGGATGAATTCAGTTCCAGAAGTACTACTATTCTTTGTTTGCTGATTTATCATCTCTCCATTCAGACCCTTGCTGTTTTATCATCTCTATATTTACACCTTGATTTTTCAACTTTCCAAAACCTTTTCAGTTTCTAATACCGTGATGGGAATGGGCCCCATTCCTTAGTCAAAATACAATTAAAATTCATGAGATTAGTATTGTTTCAGTCTTTGATGTTAGCTAAAAGTGCTTTTCACAGGACCTGCAAGGTACCCAGTAATGACTCCTTCTGCAATTTGTATGGAGATACATGTATTGTTAACATATCAAAATATAATTGTAGATTCTTTTTTATAAGACCCATTGCTCCTACTACTATTGGAATTGTCTGGGTATATTTCTTCCACAGTTCTCTCATTTCTCACTGCAAATCTTGATAATTTATGACTTTGTGTCTCTCTGTAAACAAGACACTGTAGTCACTGGGTGTAGCAATTTCAATGATCAATGCTGCTTTTGTCTTCTTTTCATGGACCACTATATCTGATTTCTCGCATCTGTCTTTTGAACTGTTGGTAATAGGTGATCCCATGTGATGTAGACTTCATTTTGTATGATGCTTTGTGGCTCATGTTTCCAGTGTTTTTCAGCCACTTCAGTACCATAATGTTTGCACAATCCTCAATGCAACAGTGTTTCCACATTATTATGCCTTTCAGTATATAATCCTTCTGCAATTAGTATATCACAACCAGCAAAAAGGTAAGCGACTGTTTCCAGTTCTGTTTTACAAAATCTACATTTGTCTGTTTCTCCCACATGTTCAATGGACTTTGTAAACCAACAAGTACATAGTCCACTGTCTTGGGCCGCCAATGTTAACCTTTCATCTTTTGGTTTGAATTTACCTCTCCTTAACCATTCCTGCGATTAAGCCTGATCGACATGAGGTTCTTCTAGAAGTTTTCTATACTTGCAACTATATTTACACATTTTCCACATTTCTTGACTTCTCATCTGATCTTTCACTTTTTTTTTTTTTTTTTTGGCACATTCAGTTTCTGCCTGGTTTTTATCTACTTCTGGTTTGATTTCCACTCCTGCTTGATGCCGATATGCTTCTGCTAGACTAAGCAGGGAAGTTATCTTACATTTCTTCTCCTCATGTTTCAAAACTTTCAAAACATTTGGGTCTTGTAAGATCAGCAGATATGTGTGCGGCCCCACAATTGCAGATCTATACATGTAATTAATTTCAAGGAGGCCCATACCTCCTTCAGAATGGGGAATATATAATCTTGGCAGCCACTGATTTTTATAAATCATTTGGTGAGCATGAAGTATCCTTCTTGTTTTCCTGATTTTTGTGGACTGCAGCCTCCGCCTGGCCTAGCCCCATTTTAGGAATGTTTCCATATTTTGAGGATTCTACATAGTAATTTCTTTTCAGTCCTGGCACTAATGCATCTACCAGGATTAGGCACTTTTTTATCCTGGGTCTTGTGCACCCAGCTATCTTTTTTGCTGATTTATTGTCTCTCCATTCAGACCATTGCTGATTTATCATCTCTCTATTTCGACCCTTGCTGATTTATCATCTGTCCATTCAGGCCCTAACAGTGAGATTGAGACAACAATAAGAAAGGTTTCCAACTGAAAAATGCTGGGTTCAGATAATGTACACAACTTCTAGCTAATGGTTTTAACAGCTTTACGCAGTGATTTAGCCTTGAGTGAAAACTATATTCACAAACACCACAAAATAAATTTTTGCATCAAGATTTATCATTGAGTAAAAACTATCTGCATGCACCGTCTGAAATTACAGCAGTCTAATCAGCAATAGGGAAAAAACATATTCCACTTTAGAAGTGAACCTGCAGACAATTCTAAGAATTATCACCCAATGACTTGTCTTCTAACAGCATATAATTTCTATACATAAATTTTTGAAGAGTCAACAATCTTGTTGATAAAGGTATTCCACTATGGCATTAGAAAAGAAGGGGGAATAAAATACAACCATAATGTAGATTTATAAAATGGCATTATGATGTGGATGAAAAAAAAAACTCTGACAGCATTCCACACTTATGAATTACAGAATGCTTTCAGACTTGTAACATTTCTCAAATACAGATTATATTGCAGTTTATAAGAGAAAAGTGGCAAACAACTTTAAATATGAACCATGAAGAAGGGAAAGTTATTATCCAGTGTGCAGGCATCCAGCAGTCAAGAATTCGAGGATGATTCAGTTACCAGTCTGCCTTGATTTCAATTCTTTGAAATGTTTACTTCATAAATTAGGCTGTAGGTCTGACTTCGAAAAAGAAATGTTGACAAATAGGTTCATAGGTTGGTACTAGGCTATCGGCCCAAGAGCCTATACAAGCCTAGCCATAACAATTACCTGGCTATCTCTTCCCACCATATTTACTTCCCTGGACCCCTGTCTAGCAGGGTGACTGATGTGATCCCCGTAGTGTATTTCCTTTCTCCCATCCAATCGTCAAAGTTCCTTTTGAAGAGGGCCAAAGAGGCGCTTTGCTTGACATGTATGGGCAGTCTTTTCAAGAGCCTGGGGAGTCCCTGGGTCAGGAACCTACCCCTCCAGCATGTTTTGCTCATTGTGATGACAAGGTTTAGATCTCTGGAGTGTGTGGCTCTGAGGGATTGGGATTTCTTTAAGTGTAGCATGTCCAGCAGCTCTGGGTTTGACATGCCCTTGTATGATAAGCAGAGATCACCTCTGAGTAGATGATATGTGACAGAATATAGCTGGAGTTTTTTTAGATGGTCAGCATAGGGCATCTGCTTTAGCCCTGTGATTCTTTTAGTGAGATATTTGTGTGACCATTCCAGTTGGTGCAGATGTCTTAAGAGGTACATACCAAATAGAGTGTTGTATTCTATAATGGGTCTAATGAGGGATGAGTACAGTGGGACAATGACTTCCTTTCTTCTGGATGAAAAGCCCTTAGTGATGAGGTGTGCCACATAGAAGGATTTCCTGACTGTGGTGGTGATGTAGTTATCAAAGGTGAGACCACTGTCTACCTGTGTCCCAAAGTTTATTATCACACTTTCAGTGTTTAGTGTACTGCCACCTATGTGGTAATTCACGGGTACATGTTTTTTTCCCAAAGGGGATAACTATACATTTCTTGGCATTGAGCTTGAGCCCATGGCTCTGGCACCAAGCATCCATTTCTGTAAGGCCCTTTTATATAATATCCACATCATTTCGGGATTCAATAATGGCTCCCAGTTTGCAGTCATCTGCGAACTTTGTTAGCCAGAGTCTCTTAGTGTTGGACTGTATTTCAGAGAAGTAGATGCCAAACAAGAGCAGCCCCAAGACTGAACCCTGAGGTACTCCACCTATCTCTTGTCTGGAGCTAGATTTGGAGTCAGCTACTTTTCCAGTATGGGTTCTGTCAGTAAGCCAGTTGGCAACCCATTGAGTGACGTAGGGACTAATGCCCAGCTTAGTAAGTTTATCTATGATTCCATAGTGGGGGATGGCGTTGAAGGCCTTGGCGAGGTCCAGATAGGCTGTGTGGACCACCTTACCCTTGTCCACAGCTCTGGAGACTGATTTGAAGACGTCAATCAGGTTCAGAAGACAAGATCGGCCCTTCACGAACCCAAACTGGGTGGGGTCCAGTGTTTGAAGGTTGCCAATGTCTTTGTTTATAAGTTTCATGATAATACATTCCATGGCCTTGCAGATCAGGCTCATCAGACTGATGGGGTGGTAGTTCCCGAGATCCAAAGTGAATCCCCCCTTGTGGAGTGGGATAACTGTAGCTGTGTGTCACTCAGTGGGCATGAAGACTGATGTGAGGCTATGATTAAACATGACACTTAGGTGAGGTGCCAGTTCATTTTGTGGTTCATGTAGTACACAGCCCGGGATGTCATCTGGTCCCATGGATTCTGTATTCTTAGCCTTGGAGAGTGCGTTTTTTACCTGTGTGGCCATTATTACCGGAATTTGGCAATCTTCCACTAGTGAGATTGGCCCTTTAGGGGAAGAGAGGAGGTGAAGTTGGCACTGAATTGATCTGAATTGATTGGCAATGCCAATATCCTTGGTATCAGTATATTTAATGCCATTCTGTTGTAGCTAAAAGCAGATCTGAGCATTGCCATTTAGATTCTTGACATAGCTATAGAATGCCTTGTGGTTGTCATTGGAATCTTTGGCAATTTTATTTTTGTAACTAGCTTTGGAGGATTTCATGAGGGATCTCAGCTTCTTACTGAGGCTAGTAAGGGAGTTTTTTGCACCCTAGGATTTTCCTCATTTCTGCAACAGTTTCTTCCTTTTGTTGTAAAGTTTGTTTATGGCAGACCACCAGATTGGCTTCCTTTTTTTGGAGGAGAGCATCTTGGTTCTATTTGGGATGGCATGATTCATGCACAAGTGGATGTGCTCGTGCAGTGCCTTAGTGTAGGATTCAGCAGTCGAACTTTCAGTTCCCGTCTGCATAGGTGTCATGAAGTTTGTCACTTCTGACTTGAGTAGCATGAAGTTGGCTTTGGAGAAGCTTTTTACAAAGGTCTCCTTACTGGGGGGTGGGGGAGGGATGTGGATGTCAAGGGTGATTAGCTTATGCTCAGGCCTGACCAACGAGAGGGTGACCATAGGTGTGGAGCATCGACTTCCCATGTTGGTAATGACCAGGTCAAGGATATTGCAGCCCCTGGTGGGACTATGGATTAGTTGATCCAGCGCATTGGAATTTATGAATTCCAAGAATCGTTGGGCAAAGGTGCTGGTACACGAGAAGTTTTCCCAGTTAATGTCAAGGTAGTTGAAATCACCCAGTATTAGGGTGTTTGATTGTATCTTAATATTTTCCAGTATGTTTAGAAAGGTGTAGTGAGAATCTTGGGGCATGGTGGTGGATCTGTTGCAAGCTACAGCTTGGATTGCAGTCTTACCTAGTATAAGTTGCACCTGGAGAATTTCAGATGCATTGTGTTGAGCAACTAGCCTGGTGGTGTGACTATCCTTGGTGAATATGGACATTCCTCCACCTTTAGTGTTTCGGTCCTGGTTTGGTTGCCAAAAAGTGTGCTAAGAGTTGTAGCCCGGTATTGCAGGTGTGCTCTCTGGAGCCCTGAACCAGGTCTCAGTTACTGCACAGATATCAATGTTCTCCATTTTTAGGAGTGCCTCAAGAGAGTGCGTTTTGAGGTATAGACTTATAGCATTGAGTAGCATTACCATCAGATTTTGCATGCTTGTACCTGTTACAGTGGTGGTTTTGTCCTTTGAACTTTGCCTAAAAAAGGTACTATAGGGGTAGCAAGAGCCTTAGCCAGTAACCTGAATCCCAGGGGAGACAGGTGCAGACCATCTCTGGCATAGATCAGTTGTCTGTCAACCATGTCATCCCAGGCAGACAGATACCAGATCCCCTTTGATTGACACCAAAAGCTTAGCCAATTGTTGAAGTCAGTCATTTTGTCCTTATATTGTGGTATCATTGTGGGTGAAGGCAGGATGCTACTCAGGGCTAGGGTCATACCTGCCTGGGCCAAATGTTCTGAGAGCTCTTCCATGTCTCTTTTCATGTAGTCCAGGGAGGTACATCTCAAGTCCTTCACTCCAACATGGACAATGACAGAGTCATGTTTGTACTTATTGTGGTGTGACCTGACAGGCAGCTTTTTCCTTGTTCAGCTTGGTGAGTGGGACATCAGTGTGCCTGAATATAGAGTCACCTATGACTAAAGTGTTGGGTATGTTGTCTTGCCTTAGCGGGTGTTGTTGAGTGGCACATTGGTGTTGTGAGCTATGTAACATTTTGGTTGTGATTGGTGTTTGTTTGCATTTCAGCTTCGGAGGTCCTTGTTGCTTGGGCAGGTTACTGTTAAGGGCCTCCATATTTGAGGGTTCAGTGCTGCTATGTGAGGGTGTTGGTGGTGTGGGTTTAGAAGGGCTATGTGTTGCTTGAGGTGTAGTGTGGGTGTTAACCTACTCCTCTTGACTGTCTAGCACAATCTTGGATGGAGAGAACTTTGCTTCCAGTTTGGCTATATAAGCGCATCTCTTGCAGGTTGTAGTGTTGGGTGGTAGGAAGAGAGGGTTGTCTGTGTACATGAGGCAATTGCTGCATTGCTCCAGTATGCCCAGATTCACTAGGTGGACAGGAGAAATCACCGGAAGCTGACCCTTGGAAATGCCTGGTTTGGTGCTTTTGTTTGTAATGCACAAGAGCTGTTTTCCCTTACCTTAGCAAGGTACTTTCCAATTATAGGCTGTTTAGTGCCTAGAATTAATTTCTCCTTATTAACAAGGAGAGTTGAGTGCCTGTATCAGTTTAAAGCTTCATAGTGCTTTCCTGCAGGTTTTAGAGCAAGTGCTAGTCACAGGGAAAGGTAAGAAGAAAAAAAAAGGTTTATCCTAAACACTGCAGTGTGCACTAGAGGAGATAGATGTGAAAAGAGGTAATTTAAGTTTTACCTGTCTAAAATGCTAAGTTTTAGTGGAGAGTCACTATTTTTAAAACACCAAGATAGATTGAAAGGGGGTGGTCACTTTTGTATTCTGGTACTATGGAATACAGTAGGATGGCCAATAAATTTAAATAGTTGAAGGGAAGTGATTTCACAAAATGATAATTTTGCGCTTAATCACACAAGCCAGTAAAAGCAGAGAGAGAGATTTGCAATGGATTTTGCCCCCAGGGTTCTCTTGGATGTCAGAAACAAACTAATTTTGAATGGGGCTGCTTCCTTTGGATCCAGAGACTTCTAATTCAAAGACTCATGCTGAGAAGCACGTCAAAACTTGAGTTAGATCCAAAAAGAAGGACTGGTGGCTCTATTGTTGCTTACTTTAGCTTCAAAGCAGCCACGTTTTGAAGATTCTTTGGCTAAGACACCAACTTACACTCCTTCATTAAATCCTATTCCATTGAATCTGATTCCATCGGAGCTGTTACTTTTATTAGAGTCTCCAAGGAAGGAAGTTTTAGAAGAAAAATCAGGCCAGAACCCTCTATCTAGACCTTCATCAGTTCCTTTAGCAAGCTCCTTCAGGTCTTACAGGAGTACCTCTGAAGTGATCTGGACTGTTTGATGCAGAGGTTCCTGAGGACTCAGATGGAGTTGAGAGTCATTCTGAAACCTTCCACACCAAAGGTCTTTGGAGCCACACACTTTGCCCCAATCTCTGTTCCTCCTCTAGTCCATGCTTCTGCTTCAGTGTCAGTGGATCTGTTCTGTGTCCCGGGGTCTGGGTACTCTTTGCAAACTTCTCAAATAGCTTTTGCCTCCAAGGTTACTGGATCAGACAATTTCAACTCTGCTTTTATTGGAGCCAACACAGTCCCAGAGTCTAGGGATTAGGTTAACTACCACTGACCCAAGATACATTGGGTTAATTTCCATTACCATTGTCAGGGCTATCAATCTTCAACTCCTTAGTTCCAGTTTCCACATCAGAGATGTCCAAGATTTTGGTTTTGCCGTTTCCTCTTTCTTTCAGTTCCAGAACTCCAAAGGGAGGTTTGAGTACATTTACTTCAGATCATTCTGAGGTTGGATTGGTGTTTAGGGTGTTGGAGAGGATGACTGTTTCCCTAACTAGGACCTACACTTAGCCCCACCCAAAATTGGATCCACCCAGAGACTCCCTTTCCTTCTTGCTTTACCAACCCTTCAGGGGACCAGTGGTTGGGGCTAAATAGTAAGTCTGTATCCCTCTGCTCAACAGTAGCTTCCCTCCTCTGAGGAGTCAGATGAAGGCATCATTGATGCACCAAAATGAGAATATACAAAATGAAAAACCTAGGCTCCCCATCAGAGTCTTCCATATCAGATTCTAACTTGAAAGATTGAGAGCATTTCCCACTTTCTCCTCTAAAATAAATCTCATTTGGTGATACCCTGAAGATTATGCACCAGGAGAAGCTTAACCTGTAAACCTTGTCTCAGGATGAGATGATTCTCATCAATGCTTACAGTTCTGCAGCATCTCTACATCTTGGGTTATTTGCCCAGTCAACAAACTTATAGATTTGGCAGAATCTAGACAATTGAAGGTCAGACCCCAGGAAACCTAACAGGATACCCAGACCTCCTAAAGACTGAAAGTTATGGGCTAAATCTCCAGGACTGGGATAAATCATTGTGGCAGTGGCTATGAAAAGAGAACTATAAGGGAATTTATATCCCATCCACCACCTAATAGAGTCTGGTGATGGATAGCCTGAGGAAGTGACCTTATTCTTTGGGCGCATTTGTGCTGAGGCCACGGAACTGTGCCGCCCATATAAATAGCTTCCAGAGGTGTTTGGATCAACAGGCCCTATCTATTCTGAAGAATCCACTGGCAACTGGAAACAACTGTATCTACTATGTCAAACAGCTATAATGTCTTCATGTGCCTTATGCACAAAGGGGAGAATGGAGTGGCCAGGGCAGCCAGTTCAGGCATTGCCATGTGATGCCATGAATGGCTGCACCTGTGTGACTTTGCAGACTACTTCAAGGCATCCTTCATGAATACCCCATATGATGGTTCATCTCTGTTTGGACCATCTGTGAAAGAAAGTGCGAGCAGGCCAGCAAGACATTGTCTACCACTGGAGTGAAGTTCAAAGCCCCACAAAGAGCATATAAGGGGAACCATAAAGGGGCTTCTTCACTTTGGTTCTGAAAGTCAAAGCATCAGCAGTGTGTCTTGCCATCAGATAAGGGCAACTGGTGGAGGGGCAGCCCCTGCAGGGGACATTGATCCAGAGGCAGAGTAAGCCTTCAAATCCAAGGATACCATGAGCTGTTTACAAACAGGAAGCAGCAGGATCCCAGCAGGGTTGCCTGACTACTCCACTGTGGAGGCAGTCATGCAATCATCTTTTTCTCCACCTTTCTGCATGGCAAGCCATTATATAGCTCAAGCAGGTAAGAGAGATTATATCCATAATCTACTACATTCCATTTTCTGTTTCTCCACCAAAGCCCACCAGGCCGGTACTGGCCTGGTCGGTTGTTATTGGCTTAGTGGCCAATAACAACAAGAGTCAATACTGGATATCCCATCCAATCAGGTAAAACAGGCCACCAGGGAGGTTCTCACTCTATTAGGGAAACAAAAGCCATCCAAGTGGTCCCTCCAGAGTAGAGTGGGTGATGCTTTTATTCAAGATTCTTTTTTGTCTCCAAAGAAAACTCTAGACCTTAGACTTATTTTGGATCTAAGCCTTCTAAACACATTTGTTTGAAATGATCACTTCAGAATGGTCATGGTGTAGTCCTTCCCTACATCAGGGAGAATTACTGGATGTGCTTAGTAGATCTGCATGATGCTTATCTTTACATCAGAATTGCAAAGGAGTCAAGGAGATTTTTTACACTTTTTTGTAGGAGCAGTCATTACCAATTCATGGTCTGGCCATATAGTCTCACCACAGCCATAAAGGTGTTCACCAAATGCATGGCCATCATAGCTGCTCATCTATAACTCCTAGGGTTCAGGATTTTCCCATACTTAGATAATTGACTCCTAGTTGTCCACTTGATGGACTTCCTGATTCAAACCTCCTAAAAACTGAAAATTATGGGCTAAATCTCCAGGAGTGCTATATATCATTGTGGCAGTGGCTATGAAAAGAGAACTATAAGGGGATTTATATTCCATCCACCACATAATAGAGTCTGGCGATGGATAGCATGAGGAAGTGACCTTATTCTTTGGACACATTTGTGCTGAGGCCACTGAACCATGCCACCCATATAAATAGCTTCCAGAGGTGTTTGGATCAACAGGCCCTATCTACTCTGAAGAATCCACTGGCAACTGGAAACAACTGTCTCTACTATGTCAAACAGCTATAATGTTTTCATGTGCCTTATGCACAAAGGTGAGAATGGAGTGGCCAGGGCAGCCAGTTCAGGCATTGCCATGAGATGCCATGAATGGCTGCACCTGTGTGACTTTGCGGACTACTTCAAGGCATCCTTCATGAATACCCCATATGATGGTTCATCTCTGTTTAGACCATCTGTGAAAGAAAGTGCGAGCAGGCCAGCAAGACATTGACTACCACTGGTGTGAAGTTCAAAGCCCCACAAAGAGCATATAAGGGGAACCATAAAGGGGCTTCTTCACTTTGGTTCTGAAAGTCAAAACATCAGCAGTGTGTCTTGCCATCAGATAAGGGCAACTGGTGGAGGGGCAGCCCCTTCAGGGGACATTGATCCAGAGGCAGAGTAAGCCTTCAAAACCAAGGATACCATGAGCTGTTTACAAACAGGAAGCAGCAGGATCCCAGCAGGGTTGCCTGACTACTCCACTGTGGAGGCAGTCATGCAGTCATCTTTTTCTCCACCCTACTGCATGGCAAGCCATTATGTAGTTCAAGTAGTTAAGAGAGATTATATCCATAATCCACTACATTCCATTTTCTGTTTCTCCACCACAGCCCACCAGGCCGGTACTGGCCTGGTGGGTTGTTATTGGCTTAGTGGCCAATAACAACAAGAGTCAATACTGGATGTCCCATCCCATCAGGTAAAACAGACCACCAGAGAGGTTCTCACTCTATTAGGGAAAAAAAGCCATCCAAGTGGTCCCTCCAGAGTAGAGTGGGTGATGCTTTTATTCAAGATTCTTTTTTGTCTCCAAAGAAAACTCTAGACCTTAGACTTATTTTGGATCTAAGCCTTCTAAACACATTTGTTTGAAATGATCACTTCAGAATGGTCATGGTGTAGTCCTTCCCTACATCAGGGAGAATGACTGGATGTGCTTAGTAGATCTGCATGATGCTTATCTTTACATCAGAATTGCAAAGGAGTCAAGGAGTTTTTTACACTTCTTAGTAAGAGCAGTCATTACCAATTCATGGTCTGGCCATATAGTCTCACCACAGCCATAAAGTTGTTCACCAAATGCATGGCCATCATAGCTGCTCATCTACAACTCCTAGGGTTCATGATTTTCCCATACTTAGATACTTGACTCCTAGTTATCCCCTTGATGGACCTCATGATTAAAACCAAGAATTACCTTCTTAGTCTATGCTCCTCCCTAGGAATATTTTTCAACCTTCAGAAGTCAATTTTGATTCCTTCCCATGCCTTCACTTTCATAGGCTGTAACCTGGATACTAACTGATGCATAATTTCTCTTCCACAAGAAAGTGCACATCCTATGAGATAGAGAGCTCAATCCCTTCTTCACAAACCCAACCCTCCTGTGCTCTGGTCTTGAGGGGGCTGGGAATCATGGTGTTTTCTTTTCTAATGCTTTACCTTGCATGCTTTTACATGAGAATTCTACAGTGACTGTTACATGCTCAGTGGTGTCACCTTTGTCCCCCATCTAAGACCATTAATACCATGGATTCTTGCAAGTCTCATCTGAAAATGGTTGCTCAAATCTTCTCTAGTGTCCACAGGGAAAGATTTGTAACTCCACCTCCAGTGGCTACAAATGTGTCCTCCCTGGGGGGGGCATTATGAAGGGAAATTAGTCAGAGATCAGTGGTCAAACTTAGAAGCTAACCATTGCATAAATATCTTAGAGTTCAGAGCAGTCCTCCTTGTGTTGCGGGAACTTCAGGACCACCTTTCCTAGGTTATTTACAGCCAAACTGACAATATGACTGTAGTTTGATATAGCAAACAACAGGGAGGAACCAGATTGTATCCACTATGTCAGGAAGTAGTGAGGGTTTGACAATGGGAAATGGTCTTTAGCTAATATTTTTTTTTTTCAGAAGGGTACCGTTTTTTCCACTATCAGGGTGCAATTAGGAGCTATTTCTAGTTTTCATGATGGTTCAAAGACCTTTCTCTAGACTCATGTAAGTTGTGTAAGGTCTTTTTTAAAAGGGATATTTCTCCTTAGACCTTGCATGAAAGATCATGTGCCTCTATGAGATCTTAATTTTGTATTGAAAAAGTTAACTAAAGCTTTGTTTGAGCTGGCTTCCACTGCTCACGTGAATTTCCTACCTGTTGGATGTCAGAGCTGCAGGTCTTGTCTTTTTCATCTTCTTATATAATTTTTCATAAAAACATAGTGTCTTTCAAGACAAATTATTCCTTTGTTCCAAAAGTACCTATTCATCTGCCTATTTTTTCTTTTCAAACTACAGCAACAAAGGCTAATACATTCTGCATATTCAAGACATTCACAGTTACACTTGTACCTTTATAGAACCAAATCATTCAGGAAAGATGCTTATCTCTTTATTTCCTTTGCCTCTAATAAATGGGGACATAAGGTTTCTAAAGTTTCTCTTTTAAGGTGGCCATTGGAGTGTATTTCCTTCATTTACACTAATCAGAAAAAGGCCTTACCAAGTTAACACAGAGTGCACTCCACTAGGGCCTTAGTTACTTCCACAACGTTTTTTAGAACCCCTTTGATCTGTGATGTCTGTGATGCTGCTACTTGTTCTGCCATGCATTCCTTTATTAGTCATTACAAGGTGGATTCCCTCTCTTGAGCCAGAGCTTCCTTCATCTCTGCCATTCTAAAAGGTCTCATTTCATGATGCCATCTAGGAAGAATTGAACTGGGGACTCTGATCCATATGCTGCATTGGATGGAGTGAAAGAATAAGGTATGAAAGTTACATACATACGATAACAATCAATCCTTCCATGCATATCTGTCCAGTACAACAGCAATCCCACCATCCGCATCCTTTTCTGGTAAGACCTGAAGGCTTGCACCTTTTATAGGACTATGTTCGAAGTCTTGTTCATCTCCTGGTTCTCTGGTGTCAGTCAGGATTCGAAGTAGTTTAGGGGACAGGTGCATTGCAGGAGGTAAAGGTTTAAGGAGCAAATGGCTGGGGCACTAAAGCTGGCAGATTAGATCCAACAAGCGGCTCTGAGAACCCATATGTCTTGTAAGATGAGCATGAATGAAAAGCTATATTGTTATGGTAAGTATATACATGTTTTATTTTTGCAGCAGAGAATGAAAAATAGGCTTGTTGTGGGCTACATATGCTTATACCTGGAAGTCTATATATTGAAAGACACAATGTTGCAAGGTTGGTACTCTAGAGACAGTGAAGATATTAGAACATATGGGTAGCTGAGAGGCTTTGGAAAGCTGAACCTCAAAAGATTACTGAAAATGGAGAAATGTCAACCTGGGATAGGGAAGTGATGTAAAGCTACTATAACAGGAGGGTGTGTATAAATATTTGGGAATAGATGAAGGTTCAGCAATAAAACATAAACAAATGAGAACAAAGACTAGTAAGGAATACTTAAGAAGTCAAAGCTCATACCAAAAACTGCATTGGTATCTA
>NC_056744.1:1692672058-1692794558 GCF_019279795.1 Protopterus annectens | reverse complement strand
TTGTATTTGTTCCTACTGTAACTGAGGAAGTTTTGGAATGAGAATGGTTTGGGTACAGTGTTAATTTGTATTTGTTATGTAAAGAATAAGCAGCATAAAATGGGACGATTTTGTGCAAGTTTGCCTTGAAGGACAAGTTTTGGCTTATTTCTTTAGGTAGCTGAAAGGATGTCAAGTAAACATTTTATTTTTTGTAGAACTATCAGCAGTGCCCCACTTTCAGTTGATTTTCTACCTCCTCCTAGCTCAACCACTGTGGCTAAATGTCTGAAAATTATATTTTATTATGTTTTATTCATAAACCCTACTGGAATATACTGTCAGTGCCTGTGGGAAATATAAAACTATGGACCTCTCGAGACATTCCCAACAACATGCATGCATGCATACACACACACACAAATACACACACACCTACACTTAAAAAAGGTAATAAATGGATGGTCACAGCAAAACAAAAAATAAATAGTTACCCACTATAACATAGTCTACAAACACAAAAATAAAACTGATCCCCCACTTTGATGAATCTTTTGCACATCCACTAAACAAAACAGCAAAATATTGACTAGATCTAAAGAACTAAATTTTGCTTGCAACACAAATGGGACTTGTTGGACAGACAAATATCTCTGAGAATTCCCATTCTCTGGAATAGGCTGTCCATCTATGTGAAACAGTGTCCCTGTTCTGTCATTATTTTATTATTTAATTTCTCTGTGATTTGCCAAAAAAAACTACATATTTTATGAGGAACAGGACAAAAATATGAGGCAAAAATTTGGGCATTCTTCAAAATTCTGGGCACTTGAGAGGTATGACAAGGGTTAATATGTGTGTATGTGTGTGTGTTTGTGTATGTTTTTCTGTCCACATGTATATTTTGGTTGAAAGGCCACCATCATGGTCAAGGTATGCCTTTTGCACAGTGCTAAAATAGGGTGCTCCACATTTTGATTGTTTGTCACACGTTGCTATGGTCTGTGCTCCATATTGGCCTCTTAGCAGGTTGAGACCTATGGGCATAAGTCATCTTTCCATATATGATATGAGACAGAGTAAAGCAATAGGGCCTTTAGTCAGTCTGCCTAAGAAATATGTCTTATGCTCTGCATTTTTTAAGTCAGAAACTTTAGGGGCAACTCCAGTTGGTGTAAGTGCCTGGGTATGTACATGCAGAAGGGAGCATTGTACCTGAATGTGGACCTGATGGGGGTAAAGTACAATGGCACTATGACTTCCTTTGAACTTGATGCCATGTCTTTACTTATAAGTTGCGCTACAGAGAATGATTGCCTCACTACGGTAGCTATCTGGTGGTCAAAGTTTAGGTTACTATCTGTTTTCCTAGGTCTCTCATCACCAAGTAGGATGTCAACATTGTTTGGGGATTACTTGATTGCTCCCAGCTTACAGCTGTCAGTGAACTTCAGGAGCCAGAGGCTCCCAACATTGGCCTTCACTTCAGATAAGTATATATATATATATATATATATATATATATATATATATATATATATATATATATATATCAAATAGGAGGGGATCTCCCAACATTGAGACCTGTGTGATAATGCTAGTAACAGGTTTCTTAGTGGAAATGGATTTGCCTATCTGGACAATGTGTGTCCTGTCAGTGAGGCAGTTTGCTGTCCCTCTGATGATGCAAGGGTTTATGCCTAACTCATAAGTTTTTCTATGATCCCTGAGTGGGGGATTGTGTTAGCCTGGCTTTAGCCAGGTCTAGATAAGTAGTGTGCCATTTTACCATCATCCATGGCCCTGGTGACTTTCTCAAAGAACTCCACCAGATTAAATAGTCACGACATCCATTTGGCAAAGCCAAATTGGGTCAGGTCCAGTGTTTGGAGACTTCCTATGTCATTACTGATCAGGTCCATGATAATTCCCTCCATTGCCTTGCAAAAAAGACTGGTCAAGTTTATGGGTCTGTAGTTCCCTGGGTCAATTTATGGACACCCCTTGTGCAGAGGGACAACTGTTGCAGTCCTCCATTCCTCTGGACCAAGCCCATCTGGAGTTAGTGGTTAAAGAGAGTTTATAGTGGCACTGATAGATGCTGTTTTAAGCTATTTAGGAAGCATCCTGAAATGTCCAAGGAGGCTGTATTTTTGGTTTTAGTGAGAGTAGCTAATGAAAGAGGCGAAATGACACTATAAGAGCCGACAACTATAAAATAAACCAAAGATATTTATTAAAGTTAGGGTATTTGGCAAAGATGATACTTCACCTTCATCAGACAAACAGAGAAAATTAGTCACAGATACATATTTAAGTAATTAGTGGTAATGAATCCACCAATTAGAATAAACTGCATTTTACCTTGGCAACCTCATAGAGACACTTCATGGAAGCAACACAAAAACTAAATATCTAATTGAACTTGTATTAAAAATGTAAAATAACAATAATCAAGTCATTTACAATATTTAGAAAATATGTTACTACAAAACTTATTAGATAACAAATACCAAATGAAAAATGAAATATAGGAAATAAAAAAATAAACATTAGAAAAATAAACATGTTCGGGTTCTCAAACTAGCAAGGAAAACTTTAAAACTTAATCATTCCTAATACGAAAAATAGAAAGCTTCCACTTTCATGCTGGTGATATATATAGGCACAAAAAAACAAAATAAATCCTTTTCATCTTCTTAAGGAGAGCCACCTCAGGGCACACCTGATAGATAAACTATCATTAATACCTGGAAAAGTGTGTGCCCTAGTTCTGATCTGCCACATAAGTTCATCTATTTCTAACAATAACTGCCAAGCTCCACCTCAGATGTCAACTTCCCTATGTTGTAATATTACAAATCTAAACCCATGGCCATCATGCTCAAAACAATGCTTGGCCAAAGCATTATTTAAATCTTTCTTCATAATAGCATAATGATGCTCATAAATTCTTTGTCTTATTCTACATGTAAAAAGCATTGCAAAGATTACACAGTGCAACATATGTAACACTTTTAGTCTCACAATTATAGTTACTATTAACTTTGTACACTTTGTTGTTAATAGAGACTTGATTACCAACCCTAATATATTTACATTGGGCACAAGAGCCGCATTTAAACATGCCATGAATCTTGTTAGAGCTTGGCTTCTTTTTCTTCTCTAAAAGGCACTTTAAATTTTGGCCTCTCCTATAGGTAATTTTTGTGGACTACTCCTAATACTTTTGACAGAATTTCATCATTCCTGATAGTGCCCCAATTCTTGTTCAGAACCTCCTTAACAAGCTGGTAGTTAAAGGAGTATGTGCACAGGAAACTAGTATGATACCCTACACCATTGACATTTTTATTACGACCTTGGTCGCCACAACTTGAAGAGTGGTCATCTAAGACTTTGTTTGCGTAATGGGTTTGACTGCTTAACAAGGGTATGAAGTGACCTCCCCTTCGTTTGGAAGTAACCTCATTTACGAACACCTGCCTTGTTTGGTACTCCAAAAATTCACAAGGCAATGACCCCCCCCCCTTCAGACCCATAGTTGATGGCCGTGGGTCAATCACTTACGCATGCGCTAAATACATTGACAGCATGTTAAAACCATTTATAGAGAGCGAGCCTCAGATTTGCAAAGATTCGTGGAGATTTCTTGCTAATATAAATAAATTGGAATATAAAGCGGATGTACTGTTTTTGACAATAGATGTTAAGGACTTGTAACCCAGGCAACGGGAATACACTGGGTGAGAGAATTTGTGCACACGAAAAAGGCCAATGACAGCACTATTTACCTAATTGAGACTCTATTGGAAATAGTGTTGACTAATAATTTTATGGTGTTCGAGGGCCAGTTTTACTTACAAAAATCAGGGGTCACTATGGGTTCTCCCTGTGGTGGCTGCTTTGCTAATGCCGTTATGGCATTTTGGGAAAATAACATGTTGTTTATTGATGAGTTGTTCCAAAATCATGTCACCTGGTACACAAGGTACCAGGATGACATTTTTTGTATTTGGAATGGTGACAAATCCCTTATCCCAGATTTCATCACTAAGATTACACAGTTTACTGACTTCTTAGAATTTACATACAACATAGGAGAAACTCAAATAAATTACCTTGACATCCTATTGATTAATGACAGGATGAATGGTAGATTTAAGAGTTTAATTTACAGGAAACCAACTTATTCAAACACCTTCTTACATTTTGCAAGCAACCAACCGTACCATCAGAAAAAGGCCGTGGTCAAGGGGCAAATTGTTAAAGCTGCCCGAATGATTACAGATGACTGTGAATTTGACTTAGAATGTGGCCTTTTACGAAGCATGTTTATTCACAGAGGGTATCCCAATAGTTTAGTCAATAGCATTATAAATGAGGTTACTTCCAAATGTAGGGGAGGTCACTTCATACCCTTGTTAAGCAGTCAAACCCATTATGCAAACGAAGTCTTAGATGACCACTCTTCAAGTTGTGGCGACCAAGGTCGTAATAAAAATGTCAATAGTGTAGGGTATCATACTAGTTTCCTGTGCACATTCTCCTTTGACTACCAGCTTGTTAAGGAGGTTCTGAACAAGAATTGGGACACTATCAGGAATGATGAAATTCTGTCAAAAGTATTAGGAGTAGTCCACAAAAATTACCTATAGGAGAGGCCAAAATTTAAAGTGCCTTTTAGAGAAGAAAAAGACGCCAAGCTCTAACAAGATTCATGGCATGTTTAAATGTGGCTCTTGTGCCCAATGTAAATATATTAGGGTTGGTAATCAAGTCTCTATTAACAACAAAGTGTACAAAGTTAATAGTAACTATAATTGTGAGACTAAAAGTGTTACATATGTTGCACTGTGTAATCTTTGCAATGCTTTTTACATGTAGAATAAGACAATGAATTTATGAGCATCATTATGCTATTATGAAGAAAGATTTAAATAATGCTTTGGCAAAGCATTGTTTTGAGCATGATGGCCATGGGTTTAGATTTGTAATATTACAACACAGGGAAGTTGACATCTGAGGTGGAGCTTGGCAGTTATTGTTAGAAATAGATGAACTTATGTGGCAGATCAGAACTAGGGCACACACTTTTCCAGGTATTAATGATAGTTTATCTATCAAGTGTGTCCTGAGGTGGCTCTCCTTAAGAAGATGAAAAGGATTTATTTTGTTTTTTTGTGCCTATGTATATCACCAGCATGAAAGTGGAAGCTTTCTATTTTTCGTATTAGGAATGATTAAGTTTTAAAGTTTTCCTTGCTAGTTTGAGAACCCGAACATGTTTATTTTTCTAATGTTTATTTTTTTATTTCCTATATTTCATTTTTCATTTGGTATTTGTTATCTAATAAGTTTTGTAGTAACGTATTTTCTAAATATTTTAAATGACTTGATGTATTGTTATTTTACCTTTTTAATACAAGTTCAATTAGATATTTAGTTTTTGTGTTGCTTCCGTGAAGTGTCTCTATGAGGTTGCCAAGATAAAATGCAGTTTATTCTAATTGGTGGATTCATTACCACTAATTACTTAAATATGTATCTGTGACTAATTTTCTCTGTTTGTCTGATGAAGGCGAAGTATCGTCTTTGCCGAAAGCGCTAACTTTAATAAATATATTTGGTTTATTTTATAGTTGTCGGCTCTTATAGTGTCATTTCGCCTCTTTCATTAGTTTTTCGTCTAGTGTTTTTCCTGAGTTTTTGGAATTTAGTGAGAGCAGTAAAGACCTGTTTCCTCATAATGACCAGTAGGAGGATGGTTGTGGGTACTTCTTTGAGTGTGATAGGAGATGATGGGGGAGAAATTTGAACTGAACTTGTCTGTGTATGTAGCAGCAGTTTTCAATGTAAAATGACATCTTATTGAAATACCTTTCAGTAAATGTACTACTGATTCTGCATTCACCTTTTCCATGTCATAAACCCTAACCAAATCTTAATACTGTGCACTTAAACTTATTGATATGCATCACAGAAACCATTTGGGGTATACCTAATTCATTTATTTATTTATTAACCAGGTAACTGGACTGGTCAAACATCCCTCTCAGCCATGACCTGAGCTCACAAGGAGTAACAGAATGATGCACAATGAAAACATCAAAAGAAGTCAAATATATAACACTAAGCTACAAGAAAATGTAGGCTACAAACAGGGCATCTAGTACAGTGTGAATTCAATTAATAATGTATAAAGGACAATATGGCATTCTGAAAGGAGACTATTCTATATTGGCTAATTACAATTTACAGTGAGCCAAACGTACTAAAGCTGTTTAAAGACTATTTACAGCAAGTCAAATGCTCTGTCTGATAAATCTTATATGCA
Source organism: Protopterus annectens (assembly GCF_019279795.1). Lineage (NCBI taxonomy): Eukaryota > Metazoa > Chordata > Ceratodontiformes > Protopteridae > Protopterus > Protopterus annectens. Next base: position 1,692,788,242 of record NC_056744.1, on the reverse strand, counting down.
GCACATTTGTAGAGTAGAAATTTGAAGACTTTTAATAGGTAAGCACTCTAAAATCAATAAGTGCACCTATAGTACTTTTGATAAAACAAAATATCTTACAAAACCTAGCAGTTCATAGTAGGACACTATTTTAATTTATATGGCTTGCTGCACAATATACTCATTCAGTGATGCTGTCAAGGAAAAGGACTTTGTAATACATACACACACACATATATATATATATATATATATATATATATATATATATATATATGTGTGTGTGCGTGTGTATTTTTTTTGTGTGTGTGTGTGTGTGTGCGTGTGTGTGTGTGTGTGTGTGTGTGTGTGTGTGTGCGTGCGTGCGTGTGTGTGTGTGTGTGTGTGTGTGTGTGTGTGTGTGTGTGTGTGTGTGTGTGTGTGTGGTAGAGCTGAGCTATAAAACATGTTACTTTACAGTTTCCCAAAAAGTGGAGCAATTGTTCATTTCTCTGCACAGATGCCTACAAACCTCTCTACAGTTCAGCGTATCTGTCCCTTTTTCTGAATGTGCAAAAGCATTAAGTTATTGTACCTCTTCTCTCTGACAGTAGTTCTTAAGTATGATTTTATTTTGCTTTATGTAGAAAATGTCCTTTCCCAGTTGCTGTACTCATTGGAACAAGGAGGTACATCTGAAGGAGTTTTACTACTTGAGTGTACAACATTTGCTGATGGCAGTCCCTGTCTACTAAAGCATCAGTTATAGTGACAATTGACAGTACAGTTCTCACCTCTGAGAACACCTGCTGTCTATCGGGCCTCCGCTGAAAACAGGCTCTGTGGAACCTAGTCGGACATTCCCGGTCAACAAATGTTAAATAAATAAAATAAAATAAATAAATGTCCTGGGAGTAGCTGCAGTTGTGCAGTCAGACAATCAGGGTTTACATCTTTACCCCCATACATGCTCACAAATGAGGTGCCATTGGCTGTCTGAAGCAACACATCCCCCAGTGAAGACGGCAAAGTGTTGGTTTCCTGTTGAAATCAATGGTTGAGTTCAAAAAGGCACATATCAGTACTGTCATAGTACATTCAATGGTACCAGTCTTTAATAGACTCAGTGGTACTGAGGTGCAATACCATCCTGTAGGAAATTTAGATTCTTCCACAACTTGTAGTTGCTCAGCTCTCTTTATGATTTTGTCATACACTTTATCAAAGTCATCACGCTGCCCTTGTAAGTTTAACTTGAAGCTGTTTATTGCAGTAATTGTAATTTGTGCCATTAGGGTTTTTGTTTGTAACATACTTGCTACTTCTGTTATACTGTGTATGTTGCAAGAAACAGTAAGTCCAAAGTATGTGACCTGTGCCTGACATACAAGGCCATGTCCAACCCGGAATTAATGAACATGCTCCACCTCAAAAAATCCAAATCCATCAGAACTACAAGAGCAAGAGACTTAAACCTTAACACGGTTATAAATAGGACGTGCTGGAGGGACAGATTCATCACCCAGAGACTCCCTATGCTGTGGAACAAAATCCCGGTACATGTGAGGCAGAGCACCTCGCTGGCTTTGTTCAAGTGAAATCTTGACCAATGGATGGGAAATCGCAGGTTTACCCCGGGGATCACCTCAGTGTCACTGCTGGACAGAGGCACGGCAAAATAATGGGCATAGTATCCTTCAAACTTAAGGGGTGGTGAAAGCCACAAAAACTTTGGGCTAGGCTTATAAATGCCCTAGGGCAGATAGCCTAGTATGAACCTATGAACCTATGTTACAAACTTTGCCATCATTGTTAACAGCTCTATGGCTTTACAACATACATCAGAAACCTTATCATGCTGAAGGTCTTCTAAGGAGTCATGCAGTCTGTTATAGTTGGCTAAAATTCCCTTAATGCTATTTGTTCTTGCTGTCCATCTTGTTGGACAATGTAAATGTGTTTCTGTCATGCTATATGGATCAATATCACTTAATGCTATGCTTTCAGAATTACCTGTTATCCAAGGCGATGCGCAGTACAGTGAGTACAGTAGCATCCTGAACAAAAGAGAGGGCTTCATCACTTGCAATGCTAGTTTTTGCACAATTTTGAAACACTATGGGTGGAGTTCAGTAAAGCCTACATGGAGCAATTCTCCATGTAGGAATAGTGTTATGGCCTGAACATGGAACATGGCCACTGAGCAATCCAGGAAATGGGGCTGAGGGATGTGCACGAGCTTGCAGACACAGAGCTGTCCACGGAATGCAAATCACCTCATAAGCTGATGAAATACATGCAAATGAGGTTGATTTGCAGTTCAACAAGCAGAAAGGCACCTGTGTTGGTGCCATGTCAGTATAAGAAATGTACGCATTTACAAACCATGTACTGGAGTATAAATTTTAAACAGGGGCTGTTAAACCCCAAAAAAAGGGTGGATATTGCTCAGTAGGTCTTGCAAATGACCCAAACTATGGCCAGTGATTAAAAAAAAAAAACAATGTAATTTATGAAAAACTATACATTTTTTTAATACATATATCACATTTAAGCGGCACGCAGTGACACACAAACATGCCATTATGCAAAAATAAAAAGTGTAAAAAATGGAATTTAGACATATGCAAAACTATTGCATTATAGTGCCCAGCATGCAGAGTCATAGAATGGTGGGTTACAGTAGTTGCTAAGGAGATAGGCCCTGGTGTACTGCAGTATCCCGTGTATACGCAATAAGGTGTATGTAAATGAGCCAGGATTATTGAATAGTACAAAGGGCCACCGTGTCTGTAGGTACAAACCGTGATAGGGCTAGAAGAGTGTTGGTATAGGCAGAACAGATAGTTGATATCAAAAGAGGGTGTGTCACACTATGTTTAAGTATATTGGAGCTTGCCAGTGTCTGTTTGTGCCCAGCTAAGCACAGGTAAGCAGGGGGGCATATCTGAGGCTGCTAAGCTGTGCTTAACCCCACGGCATGTGTTTTAGCTGGTTAAAGAAAAGCTAAGCATGCCTGTGTGCAGGGGAGGGTCCAAACTGCTGCGCAATGTTTGCACTAGCGCTGCGGGTTTGTGCAGCATGCCATGGGCCTTAGCATTGGATGACGTTAAAAATAAAAAATTAAAAAAAAAAAAAAAATGAAATACCCTGGGAAAGCCAATCAAGTATAAATGACTGATACTTTCATTTTATTTACTTATTTATATTACATTTGTTTACTGCGTGAGTCCAACTGGGCAGATAACCCTTTTTCAGCAGAGGCCCGGAATTTTCTAATATAGTGATGAAGTATAGTAACAGAAATTCATAATGAAAAAAGAATAGCTGGTCTAGTGGAAGACAAGACCAATTGTCTTAGTTTACATTTCGTCTGAAGTACAGTTTTTATAATAGTAGCATATAGTGACACTGTATCAGCTGAGTGCACAATTAAGTTCATTAGTCTTATGTACAGTTACATAGCAAACTGAAGACTTAAAATCTGTGAGATATGTAGAGTGAGAAAGAAGTAACATAAGATAGTCATATGACTTAATTTTCCAAGCTCATTACATATGCAAGTAAATTTTAACATAAGCTAGTACCATGGTTTGGCTACCCATGCTCATCACATGTGCAAGTCCAGGAATTGGTGTGGTGGACTTTCATGTGATGCTTGAAGTTTTTTAAGCTAGTTATTGTTCTGATGTCAAGTGGTAAGGCATTCCACTGTTTAGCAATGTAGTAGGAGTCTAGAGAGTCACCTGTGCTATTTTTACTTCTGTTCACTTCAATTAGAGCTTTATTAGTGGACCTTAGTGGACGCAAAGTTGTATGGGGGATGAGGAGGCCTTGTAGAGCTGGAGTTTTTTTGGGTTTATAGAACATTTGGTGGGCATTAGAGAGTTGTGTAATGATGAGTTGAGTATAATGTCCCATTCATCATTCAAGTTACACAGCACATGCAGCAGCTGGGGACATCACAAAGGTTCCCCACCAAGAAATACCAGGGCTTCAAACATCTACCATACACAGATATGCTATAAGCCCATCCCTCTACCCAGTTTCATACATACTCCTCAGAGGTGACCTCTGTCTGGCATACAAGGCAATCATGGACTCCACATAGTTGGGAGTGCTGCACAAGCACTACTAAAGCTCCACTCTATTAACCCACACATACACCCTCAACCTGGTGTGTGGCATCAACTAGGCTTGTCAGTGGCTCAGATGTGTGTCCCACACACTCACTCTGCTGTAAAATGGACACCCTGTCCACATCAGACAGGGTAGCTATTTGCACCTTTGCAAGTGGAACATGGATAACTGGATGGTTAACAGCACATACACCCTTGGGATACCACCTATGTCCCTGTTGGACTAGGGCATCAGGTGCTGCCTTGCATACATATGGCCTAACATCTGGCCTAGGCTTATGGGTGCTCAGGGCCCATGGCCTAGTAACCTTGTATGATCCAAGGTATACCAGTTATGGCCTGTGTGCTGTGACAGACTGTGCTGTTATGTGTCCACACCCATCACTGCCATCTACTATGGTGTGTCCCCTATAGGCAACGTTACAGTACCATGTCATACAGCCACCATCCGACAAATAGGTGAGTGGTACTACAAGTGTATGCGGACTTTCCAGCAACCTCTGTGCTACACGATAACTGAGAGCAGTGCAAATCTGGTGTAGGGTTTCCTCCTCATAGGTATCTGACATCTGCAGTATACAGATGTTTGTGGATTGTGTACATGTGCCTGATATATGTGGACCCCCTGCCAGACAAATGTGGATGTCTGGAAACCAGTTGGACAATATGTAATGATTGTCCCCAGACTGTGGGGAATGTGTCTGTGACATGCCAGACCCCGCAGAACACAGTAATGGTACATTAATATCTGGTACTGTATTCATTTCCATACATTGTATGCTCAATATGTACACACTATTGCTGAGGTGGAGCCTGCCCCCCCCACTACTACTGCCTATATAGTGCTGTCCTGCTGCAGGGGGTCACCAGGTATGCTAGCCATAGCTGTCAGGCAATGAGATACAGGTGTGGAGTACACAGCGACTTAGCCAGAGTACATCAGGAACAATCAGGGACACCTGAACGATATTTGAACTATGCTTGTAGTTGACTGAGAGGTACTCACTGACAGTACATGATGTGATATGCCAGTTGTATCCACCACAACTTACTGTCACTATTGTACAACAGACAATCCAGTAGCATTCGTACGTGAACTGACCATTGCTGGGGGAACTCCGGGGCCTGAGCTGCAATCTATGTCACTGCAGACAGAGCCAAAAGGGAAGACCGTAGGTGCTTGACAGCTAACAGCAACATGTCATTCCAAGATATGTTGTTGAGATCTACTGTTGCAATTCCTATTTCCCATGACTGCATCCCCCATCTGTATTCCATTACATGGGGAATTCTATGATGTATGTGGTATAGTGCTGTACTCCTTTGTGAGCAGAACTGCAGTGGTAGTTTTCCAAGGAAAGTGCAGTCTGTCTTCATGAAGAAAGTCACAGACCTGTTTACCATAGGCAGCAGCTTGCTTTTGTAGGTAATGCTCATGAACAGGTGATTGCCTATGCACCAATTTGTGACTCACACTTGTTAATAGCATCCAGAACAACTGGGTTGCATTTTCATTAGCCAATGGCATGGCAACACAGTGCTATAATTAAAGCCGGTATGTCCACAGTTTTGCATTTTATGTTTGCCCATTGTTAACAGACTTTCTGATTCTGTGGCAGTTTACTGTTTATCAATGTGTGTTGGGGTCAGTAAGTTGACAGGCAGACGTGAATGTCATACTTTTTTATCCAAATGTGCATGCTGCTGCAGTTGACTCTGGTCTATCAGCTGTGTATGTTTGTAGGGGGAGACTGTGACACATGTCCCTGTCACCTGACCATTTCCCCCCAACCCTTTATGTACGGGTGTTGTGTTGATGACTGCTCTAGGTGTTTGGGAGGTATGGTAGGTCTGTAGCAGGTAGCCGAACATACTGCTGCATGTGTAGCAGGCTGCAGCTGCTGTATTCTGACCAGGAGTCATACTGGGGATTGAGAACACATTGGGGGAAAGCAAGCTGTATATGTCAGTGAGGGAGCAATGTCAGCTCTGTTGTCACAGCATAGCTAGGGTGAGGGTACCCATAACTGTCCAGGAGAGGCATATGCCTCTGGTACATATGTTAAGTAATAGTGCAATCCAGAGAGTGGTAGGTGACATTTAGGACACGTATTCATATTTTTGACGTGTCCCACCTTACAGGCCTTTGATGTGCTACTGTGGGTGGCAGTGACTGCAGTAGCAGCAAACAGTTCTGCTGGACATTGCAGGGCTCTGTTATTTCTATGTTGTATTGACAAGCATGTAGTTGTCATGCAACAGACTGGACTGTGGACCAGGACTGTGGGTGTCCAGATGTCACACATGATAGGAATGTAACAGATAGAGCTACTGAGTCATTATTATGGCAGGTGTAGTTGCAAGACATATGTGCATGCATACAGTGTGTTACACAGAAATGGCATGAACATGTGTGTTCGGATGGGTATGACGTGTGACACAGACCTGTCTGTCAAGATTTTGTAACCTCAATCTGTACTGACTTGCCAGTACTTCAGCATACAGAGTAGGTTTTATAACAACCATGCCATAAGTAGGTGCCACAACTGTGGACATTCTGCAACAGTCTGTGGAGTTGTCAGCTCTACTTGTTATAGTAGCCCTCCTATACATCCATCAACATGTATTTGGCTGCGTACTGGTTTGGTATCTGCATCACAGGCCCAAGTATGCTGTCATTTATCCCATTATATGTAGAAGTAGTGTGTTACTGGCAATCAGGATATCTTTATAAAAACACCAGTTTTTATTCACAACTCATTGGTCTAGTGGGCTAATGCACTGCAGTAGTTGACATGGCCCTGGGTTCAGTACTTGGCAGGGGTGCATATTTTTGCTGATAATGCATGATATATTTATAGAAACACCACTTGCTCTCCAGAGCTGAGTTGGCCTAGAGGGCTAATGCACTATGCTATAGTTCAAAGGGTCCTGGGTTTGAGACTTGGCAGGGGTGATTATTTTATTGACGTGTATAACAGTGTCAGTATCCGATAAGATGATTAAAGTAATCTTAAGCAGTTTTAAGTGGGTTTACATGGGTTTGCACAGCTTAAGCCTGCACTATTTCCAAAAAAAAAAAAAGAAAAGAAAAAAAGGAGTGATAGGAAAGTGGTGAAATGGGGGCAAGCTGAGGGGAAAGACAATATGAAAGGCAGGTAGGGATGTGCAGGATGGGTGTAGGAAAGGGCCATAGCTCTCCATTTCTTGTACAGCAACAGCTGTGCATGCTGTGGACAATTTGGAATTTGGAGCCTCATATCCCACAGGGAGGGGTGTAGGTGACATAACTTTGTTGATTAATTGCTGGGATGACTGATTGATGGCAGTGTATGGGGGTGAAATGGAGAGTTATGTATGGGGTGATTTTTTTTTTGTGGAGCAGATGCCTTTTTTTTTTTAAGGAGAGGGTGGAATGTTGGGGAAGGGCTGTAGGTACATTTGGGGGGGTAAGTTTAGGAAGGAGAGTTTTTTTGCAGACAGACAAGACAGCAGGCAGGGGTGGTGTATGACACATGAAGGGGGGTAAACACCTTGGAAGGGGATGGTGTTTGGGAATCAGAGGACCAAGTGTCTCCAGATGGCAACAGTGGGACTAAGTTCTCCACCCATGGGCAGTCACCACTGCTCCTTCATGGCCTCAAAGGTGGCTCTGCTGGGGGCTGGGCGCTGAGGCTGGCCTGCCTCTCCAGGTGGCAGTAATCTGCCCTTGATCTCGTGCAATCAATCATCCAAATCATGCTGGATAACCTTGCATACCATGCCTGGAAACTGTTGCCAGGTGGCCAGTCCCTCTCTGCGGCCATGCCCAGTGGGGGATGGGCCCCATCCCTTGAGGCGGTTCCACCCATGGGTATTGCAGGACCAGTGGAGGGGGAAACAACAGGTTAGGTCCCAGACATGCTGGGACCCAGTGCCATGGCCAGATGAGGTGGGATAGATGGATCTGTTGGAACCGGCCTACCCAATCATGCTTTGGTGTTGAGGTTTGTCAAAGTGTATTGGTTAGTCATGAACAGAACATTTCAATGTTAGATATAACACTATGCATGGGTGTTCCAATTAACCCAGAACAATAAAACACAGAACACAGGCATAAATGAAATAACAGTCATTATTGTAACAGTATGCCAGTAACAGTTACAGCATAAGGCCATCAAAATTGGTATTTCAACAAGGTATTGTATATAACCAGTAATACAACACATGGCCCAACATTAAGGTTTTGAGAACAACATATGTGAAAATGGAACCATACCCGTAGTATAAGAATAATAATTTGTGATGCAGATAAGGGATGGAGGGAGATAAAGAACTTGCATTACCAGCTGTATAGGCTATATTTTCACAACAGTACTGCTCAGTACTCTACAGGTCTGCCCTTACTTTACATCTACAAGTATCCTATAGCTTCTGTAGCATGTACATACCTCTGAAGCTATCCAGATGGGAAAGTATGGGCCAAGCTGTAACACCTACAGGTACATAACTACAGGGGACTATTACATGTCAGGGGAACATATATGACTACCAAGGTATACTCTGCACTGATGTGTGAATGTGCTACTGGCATACTTCAACTGGGTTTATATCTGTGTTCAAGATTTTTGGCAGCAGTGATCACTACCCATGACAGCGTAACACTTGAAAGACATGTATCATGCACAGTACAGCGAGTTTACACCTATTCTACCATCATAGGCAGGCATGGGGTTAGACTATCAACAGACATTCACAGACCCATCAGGCATACAGCCGTACCAACAGTAGGCCATTTAATTTGTCTTATTAACTTGGAATAGTACTGTACTACATGTCATTTTATTTAATGGAGTCTTATCACCTTGCTGAGCAGTGCTGTTTAAGCACTAGTACATCTAGACACAGACATTAGTATACCCTTCATACAGCTATTACAGACATTTATTTACCTGTAAGTCCTGTGGGGAGAATATCTGTTAACAATACATAACTGTTTCTATAAATAGTCAGTACTACTTGTCTGTTACTATAATACCTGTCCCTGAATTCAAACCCTGGTCATTTTAAATGAACACTATATATATATATATATATATATATATATGTATATATATATATATATATATATATATATATATATATATATATATATATATATATTGCTTATCATACTGAGCTGCTGGGTCACTGCTGTGTGTTGATTGAGTGATATGTACTTGAAGCTTACTTGATGGCAAAGTCTGACCTGGTAATATAGGTAGAGTGTCACACAAGACTACAGCGTCAGTTGACATACATGGATGAGATTCATGCATGACAGAGATAGTAGGTGAACTGTGTATTAATACTTGGAATGCAGATGTACACAATTAACCCCTAGTGGATAGGAATATGTGTGATCTGTACAGATCATATCTGGGTGCTGGGTTACCTACCCGACCCATATACATTTGCAGAGGTTATATTTGCAGTCTACAGCTATTACAGTTTCATACTTGCCTGCATCAGTGTACCTACATTCAGGGATGCATATAGCTGAAATGCAAAGATTAATGCAAGACAATCCTGGGAGACATGCACTATAGTACCCTGGAGAGTACTATGCTAGGTTCAGATCTTAGTGCAGAACAAATATATTGCATTATATCTTGGAGTGCAGCTCCACATCTACACTTTAGCATAACAGTTCTTTATTGTCCAACCTTTGGCCACTTCATGGTGTTATACCTGTGTTTACTTCACAGCACCTGTAATATTCGATTTCTTGAACAACAGCCCAGAATACACACAACAATTGGCAGAAAACAGATTTGTTGAGGGTGACATAACACAGTGATTGGTATACATCTGACAATCTTTATTGGTCTACACTTTCAATAATGCAGGCATTGAAAGGCAGCTGTTATTACACAATATATGCAGTACTACCTTTATTTCTTCACAATTCTTATTGCAGTTGTACTGTATTTCCTGTAGATTAGGAATGCAGTTAATTTATTCCCTTTACATTTTCAATGCTGGAGTACTTTATTACCAAAATATGTATTATTAATACAGTATACACGTTATTCCCAAACATTATTAATGCAGTATTAACTTTCTTTGCATAACATTAGCATGTTTCATGCTTTCCTCTTTATAACTGTACTTGGCAATACTCACTTATATCAGTCCAGGTCTGTGAACACATTCTTTGCAGTACACTCACAACAGAATATACCTACTGGCAGTTACTACTGTACTCTTTCTTAACTAGATTACTATATATTGCAAGATATATCTGTACTCATCACACTCTCAGTGCATCCTGGCCAGGTGCCCTGCATGGGCCTCCAGGTTGCAAGCCCTCTCCTCTGCAGCTGTGGGGAGAACACACCATTATGCTTACCTGTCTATCAGATATCCATACTAGAATTTGGTGAATCAGTGGTTCCTATACTTACAAACTTCTGGGGCATTGTGGTCCCAAGCAAACTTCTGGGGCATTGTGGTCCCAAGCATCTTGGATCCATTGCGCCAAGCCCCCCTTCCTACACTTCAGGTCATCATAATGATGACGCACCTGCTCACCAATGTGGAGGATGCCAGTTGCAGTGGTGAGGTCACATGCCAGCCGCTCCCAGGCCTCTGATTTGTATTTGTAGTCCTGGTACTGGCCCTGCAGCAGCCAGTCTCCATGGTCTTTCAAAAGGAGCCCAACCATGACCCTGGACTCCAAAATGTCCTGGCGCTGTGCCTAAAAGCATTCACCCTCCCCAACTCCGGCCATAGCTCCTGCAGGGATCAAACTCCAACAAGTTCTGGCTGTATTCCCACCTACTGCACTTAAATAAGGCTGTTTTCCTGCCCTTTGCTGCCCTTGGCTGTTTTTAAAAATGTTCAGCTCTACTTACCACTGCCAAACCTGCTGAGCTCAGCTGGGCAGTGCTTAGACGGGGAATGCTTAGCAATGCATAGCTGAGCGCAAACCCACTTAGCTGAGCTGAGAACTGCTTAAACTGGGATTGTTTAGTAGTGCCTAAACCTGCTAAGCGGAGCTGTACTTTGCTAAGTACTGCTAAAACAGGTCCTGTTTAAGTATTGCTTGGCTGGGTTTAGCAATGCTTAGCAGAGCTTAGCTATGGGCAAACCAGAGTTTTTCAAAAATAAAAAAAAAAATTATAGACACTAATTCTTCATTAGTGATACTTTATTTTTATGTGTATCTATTTTACTTTATACCCTCCTAAACATATGCATTTCACTACATTATCTTGGAGTGTAACTTTAATGTATTAGACACTTGTGTGTAACTGGGGCTTTTATCCTCGGGTCTCCAATGACAGTGGTCTTCTTTTCCAACTGGGCTAACCCTGTTAAGAAATGTCAATGTATACATGATAAAAAAAATGTTTATAACAGTTCCCTATCGCATGTAAAAAGCTGAATGGCCTGTATTCGAACAGTGCACCTACTGCATACGAGGCCATGACTCCAACCATTCAGCTACCAAGGATATGGTGATTAGAGCTATACATTTCTATATAGCTCTCATTTACGTTTAAGCACTGCTGAGCACCGCGCCAGGCAAACCTGTTTAGCTATGTTTAAACATGACTTTTCATAACTAATTAAATGCATCTGCTTTCTATTTTTAGATGTTTGGCACATGTCTATTGCTAGGCACCTGGCCAAGCTAACACAGAAAAAAAATGTAGTTGAACATGTTTCATTTTATTAGTTAAGTGCCACTTTAACAGTGCAGGGGATGTGTTACTCATCTCTGGACATTGTATCACACCCCCTACATTGATTTTGTACTATGTTACATGGCTCTCTCTCAGTAGTGCACCTTCAATAATATGCAAGGTGCACTGCCAAGGGGGAGCTGCAGTTACGGCCACATTACACTCCACGTAGGACTTACACTATTCCTACATGAAGTTTATTAAATCTGGGGGCAAGTCTAAACAATGCATAGCACAGTGGACATTCAGAGGAAATTAATTATTTTTTTTTTTGTAATTCTGGTAACAGTTCCAAAAATACATCTACTCATGTTGGCTCCATCATATGCATTTCCTCTTCTGTTTTACAGTAGCAAATTGCACCTTACTAAAAACATCTTTCAATTAATTTAGAATAGATTCTGCATCTATCATTTCCATCTTACACATTCCAGTAAAATCTTCAAGTATGGTGACATCAGAGACATACAGTCATCTGTCCATGTTGACTTATTTCCAGAGATTCAGCTGTTACTATGGAATACACCTTCAGTGTGCACATTATTTCATGTAATAAATTCCCTAGAAGCCGATGAGCCATGATCTTCCTGATTTAATTCACAGGATCAGAACTCTTAATACATTCCCTCCTGCACCCTCTTCAGATGTGGTACATCTTCTGCCCTTGTCGGCAACATCTATCTCAAGTTACTCTTCTGCTCTTCTTTTCCACAAATAGCTAGTCCTTATCTGACTAGGAACGTTAATAATGTTACCTGCTTTTGCAAAAGTGTAAAATTCTTCAGTTGTACATGAGCATGTTGCTGACTGAGTTGAATAGCGATGTTCATTGTAATTTTTTTGAAAGCACTGTACCTCTCAACAGTTTCACAGTAAATTTTTCACTTGCTTTCTTCCAGTCAGTGAATCCAGTCCTACAGAATGTAGGATCACCACAGTGACAAGACATGAGGGATTTCCTTGTCACTACACCACAGCAGCAAAAGCAATGTACACATCCTTTGCACTGGCAGTAAGTTAGCCAATAAAAAGAGAAAAAAATATTGTGGTCGACAACTTTTACTTTCAGTTTTTGATTTATTTCTCACAACAATTTGCTTAATATATGTTTCTGATGAAATTCCTGTTTGTAGAACAACATCAGTATTGTTTTAACACATTGAATTGCATGACAGAATGTGGAAGGATTAATTATCATACACGTGGGTTCAGATGGAACAAGTAGTGTTTTCTCAGCTGCAGATGTATGACAGGTACGTAGAGAAATGACTGCTTTTGGAAAGCACATCTCTTCCTGCATATATTTTGTCACATCCTTTGCCCAGGGGTAAGGAAATGTCATTGTTTCAATGTGCTGTATCTTCAAAGGTATATGGTAAATCTGGAAAGTGAGTGTACGTAGAACTTGCAGTGAGAGCATAAAAGTCTGTGGTTGAGGTGCACCTGTCAGCAATGCTATTTTCAGAGTTGATTTCATAGGCAAAATCCAAATCTGTTGTCATCTTCTGGAAACTCTCTCTTGCTTTGCTACTTGTGGGAAGGGTGTTTGCATTAATATTTTCAGAAGTGATTTCACATCCAGAGTCTACCTCTGCTGTGATGTTCTAGGTATTTGCAATGGAAATGCAAGGGCCTGGGGATGTCCGCAATGTTTTCAGGGCTAGCAGGATTGGGATGAGATGATGTGTGTATCATCTTGGAACGAGACCAATAATTTAGAATTCAAGGACAGCAATATCTGCTAGTTCTTTTGCTGCCTGCTTTCTCTTTTAGACAGATGTTGGCATCTTAACTTTCAGATGGTGCTGAGTGTGCTCCTTAGCATGTTGGTCAGCCTCGCTGAATAGTATCATCCAAAGTCAGGGTCACTCTGTGCCCTTGTACCACTTTCCATGATGACACATGCACTGCAGAAGAGCCAAACTATTCTTTCACTCGACTTCTTTATTACCAGCGCAGCAAATGTTTACATTACAGTATTAACATGTTTGCCACCATTAATGAAGCCTAGCCCATGTCATCCTATTGTCTAATAGCACCACAGAAGTCCAAATACCACAAACATTACATTTACTTGGTATATTTTTTTTTTCAGTGTGTGGGGGCATTAAGTTCTTGTGCTTACTTCTCCCTCTGCATTTACTATCCATTTAGTTACTTGCTAACAGGTGCCACTGAACAAATCTTTCTTCAAACATTGAAGCCTCCAGTTTAGTACAAGGACAGGCACTACCACCATAACAAACAATACAAGTGCCACCATTATTCTCAGTGCCACATATAAAAAAGAAACATGCAGAAATGGTGGCATAAACTCTGTTGCCTAACATCATAACAGAATAACAATAAGCCCTTTGTCCATAGAAATAATTACCACAAGGCATTTGACTTGTGTTTTGACAGTATGTATAATGTTCCCTAAAGTTATAACCAAACACATAATTTCAACTGTCCTTTTTCAGTAAGAAAGAAACAAATGACTTCAATCAATTATCTGTAGACAAACAGAAATTGACTACAACAAATCAGTTGAGATATTGTTTGCTGTAACTCAAAAGCAACTAGAGAATGCCACCCCCCTCTATCTGGGCAGGACAACATTAAGCTGAACTTCACAAAGAGTAGCACAAGCAACTCACTCTCACAATTAAAAGTATGATACAGCATCTCAGCATACAACACACCCTTACTACTGAAAACTGTTCATAAATGTCATTTTACTTGGCTTCCAAGTCTGTACACTCACCACTCTGAACTCCTAAACAGATTTCATTGTTTGTTTGTCACAGAGCTACCCTTCTGTTTGATATCCTGCTACACAAAATATTACAATTGCAACAACACCCACTTTTGCACAATAAATTACTGCCCAGAACTATGCTATACACCCTAACAAAAATCAGTTAGTTCATTTCTGCTAAAATGACCACAATATTGTTTTAAAGGCACAGTGTCTGCTTTTCCAATCCAGTTTTTTCCAGTCTCCTGCAGTTCAGAATAACCAGTCTCTTCAGCTTTGTGATGTCATTGTTAATCCCACCCCCCTGTTATCAACCTTCATTAAAAACAGCATGCCTACCCTGTTCCAGTGCTATTTCTATCCCTTCTGGAAAGTGTAACTGTTCTGAAATTAGTTCCTTTCCATCTACAACAGAGATTTCTTGCGGAGTTTGCATTCATTGTTCTATTCTTATCGGTATGTGCCTTCTTGTTTTATCTTATCCCCATAAGTAACATTTTTATGTGCCTTTGCTTTTTTTTTTTTTCAATTTATGTATTTATCCATGATTCCCATTCATTATAGCAGGCAGTAATTCTAGGCTTTGGAGTCTCACACCTGTCAACTCTCCTAATAGTGCAGTGCAATATAGAATTTTGTTTTTCTTATAGTCTGTTCATACTGGCAAACATTTCAGTTTTATACTTTATTTTTTGGAATGCTATTGTTTTATATATTTTTTTTGCATTTGGACGTAAGTGCTGAAATGCTTATGGTATAAATACATTTCAACTGCACAGATGTTTGCAGAATATTTCTATTTTTTTCTCATGTTTTCGGTCTGATCCTCATAAAATTTGTGTGTGTGTGTGTGTGTGTTTTTTTTTTTTTGGCAAATAACTGAGGACTAGGGTTAATAAATATTGACAGCGACTACAGTTTCAGACTTCATATCCTTCAGAAAAATGCATGTAACACAAATGTTGTTATTCTAGGAACTTTCTAAGAGCAGTATTTAAATCTGTCCCTATTTCGGCATATCCCCCCATTATTTCAGGCTTTATCCAGATTTCTTGAAATAAGTATCAAAGTATGGGATTGTAAATGCAGCAAGCAAATGGGTGCTGAAGTGTTTACAATACAGGAATGTTACTGTGGCAAGCCAAGTGTTTTTTGAAAGAGATCTTTTTGTTTTGTTTTGTTTTACTTCTTGCATCTGAGCTAGGTTCCTGGACAGTAGCAATGAAGCTCTTACCTAGGAGAATGTTACCGTAGCAAGCCACCTGCAAGAAATACAACAGCTTGCTATAGTCTGAAACAGATCTTCTTTCTATATATCTATATATGTTTGCATCTGGGTTTCTGGACATTAGTGCTGAAGCACATACAGTAGTGGAATCAAGGTGGCAAGCTGAGAGTCACATTTTTTGCAGGTAGCTTACTACAGTTCGAAAAGGATTTTTTTTTGTTTTTTACTTTTTCCATCTGGGTCTGGCTTCCTGGACAGTAGCAATGAAGCCCTTACAGTAGGAGAATGTTACTGTATACAGCAAGTCACACTTTGTTTGCTATGCTATGGTATGAAAGGGATCTTTTTTTTTTTTTTTTTTTTTTGCATCTGGATGTCAGTTCTTACCATTAGCACTAAAGGACTCACAGTAGGGGAATGTGACTGTGGCAAGCAAAATGTCACATTTCTTGCAGGTGACTTGCTAAAGGTTGAAAAGAATGTTTTATTTTCCTTTATGCATCTGGGTCTGGGTTCCTGGACAGAAGCATAAGGATGAAGCCCTTACAAAAGGGGACTGTTACTGCAGCAAACTACATGCAAGGACTATAACACGGGGCTTGCTACAGTTTCAAATGGATTTTCTGATTATTTTTTATGCACCTAACTACTGGACTTTACACCTCTGAAGTAATTACAGTAGGGGAGGGGAAAGTTACTGTAGCAAGCCACCTGCAAGAAATGCAACACTCAGCTTTCAGTTTGATATGAATCTTTTTTATGCTCCTTGGGTTTTGGACATTAGTATTAAAGCACTTACAGTTGGGGAATGTTACTGTAGCAAGCTCACTGTTACATTTATTGGAAATGGCTTGCTACAGTTTCAAACAGATTTTTTTTCTTTCTATGTTAGAAGCAGTGTATTGCCTACCTTTGAACTGTCCAGATTTTCACTGAATGTCCAGGGTTATGGCTGGTAATTTTGGTATGTTCCTCATAAACTGTTTTTTTTTTCTTTCAAATTACATAGGTTCATAGGTTTATACTAGGCCATCTGCCCTAGGGCATTTATAAGCCGAGCCAGAGTGTGTTTGGCTTTTGCCACCCATTTTAAATTAATTTTGCTATGCCCTTTTTCGAGGTTAGTATACTGTGCCTCTGTCTAACAGTGACACAGAAGTGATACCCGTAAACCTACGATCTCCCATCTACTCATCAAGATTCCTCTTAAAGAGAGTCAATGAGGGACTCTGCCTAACCTGGACTGGGATTTTATTCCAGAGTGAAGGGAGCCTCTGGGTTATGAATCTGTCTCTCCAGCATGTCCTATTTATTTCAGTGCTGAGTTCAAGTCTCTGGAGCGCGTAGCTCGATGGGATTTGGATTTTCTGAGGTGCAGTATGTCCATTAATTCCAGGGTGGACATGGCTTTATACTTCAGGCACAGATCGCCACTGAGTAGAGCTGGAGTTTCTTTAACCGGGCAGCATAGGGCATCTGTTTGAACCCTTTGATCCTCTTGGTGAGGTACTTTTGGGGTCTTTCCAGTTGCTGCAGGTGTCTGGTAAGGTACATCCCAAAAGGGGCATTGTACTCAATTATGGGCCTGATGAGGGATGAGTAAAGAGGCACGATGACCTCCCATGATCTAGATGTGAATCCCTTCATGATTAGGTGGGCTATATAAAATGTTTTCTAACCACTTTGGCCACGTGGTTGTCAAATGAGAGATTGCTATCAACTTGGGTCCCCAGGTCCCTAATTAATTCTTCTGTACTTAATGGATTACCACCTATGTGGTAATTTGTGGGCACTTTGTTTTTGCCAAAGGGGATGGCTATACACTTTTTGGCGATTAGCTTGAGGCCGTGGCTCTGGCACCAGTTGTCTGTTTCTATGAGGCGCTTTTGGAGGATGCTTGTGTCGGCTGGAGAGTCAATTATGGCACCCAGTTTGCAGTCATCTGCGAACTTGGTCAGTCACAGTCCTTCTGTGTAGGCCTGTACCTCCGAGAAATATATACCGAACAAGAGAGGTCCCAGGACTGAGCCTTGTGGGATGCTACTTGTAACTGGTTTGGAGTCTGACATGGCTCCAGCAATTCTAACCATGTGGGTTCTGTCCTTGAGCCAGTTTGCAACCCATCTAGTGACATAGGGGTTTATATTTAAGCTGGTGAGCTGATCTATAATGCCCGAGTGGGGTATTGTATTGAAGGCTTTTGCGAGGTCCAGGTAGGCTGTGTGGACCACCTTCCCCTCTTCAATGGCCTTGGTGACTGTTTCAAAGAAATCAACCAGGTTTAAGAGGCAGGATCTGCCCTTAGCAAAGCCGAACTGGGTAGGATCCAGTGTCTGTAGGTCCCCAATATCTTCATTTATGAGGTCCATGATGATCCTTTCCATAGCTTTGCAGACCAAGCTAGTCAGGCTTATGGGGCAATCGTTTCCAGGATCCGTTGAGGCACCACCTTTGTGGAGAGGGACCACTGTTGCTGTACGCCACTCTTTGGGTACATATCCTGTAGTAAGGCTGAGATTGAACAGTAGTTTTATGTTTGAGTTTAGCTCTTCTTGGAGTTCATGTAGGACGCAGCCCGGGACACCGTCTGGTCCCATTGATGCTGTGTTTTTTGCTTTGGAGAGGGCAGCTCTTACCTGAGCATCTGAGATGTCAGGGGGGCAGCACTCTGCTGGTATAGATATTTGCCATTTTGGTGGGGAGGGGGGAGAAGTTTGCGCTGAACCTGTCAGCTAGGATGTTGGCAATGTCTGTGGGTTCGGTGTATTTTTGTCATTTTGGACTAATTCTGAGCATATCTGGGAATTCCCACCCAGGTTCCTAACATAACTAAAGAAAGCCTTGTGATTATCCTTAGTGTGCTGTGCAATGTTTCTCTCGAAGCTGGCCTTAGACGATTTTATGAGTGCCCGTAGTTTTTTGCTAATACTGATCAGAGATGCCTTCCCTTTTTGGGATTTTGCTCTATCATGTAGTAGCTTCCTCCTTCTATTGTATAGTTTGTTTATGGCTGGGGTCCACCAGACAGGACGTCTGCCTTTGGAGGATTGGGTCTTGGTTTTATTTGGGATTGCATGATCCATGCATTCCTGAAGGTGTTCATAGAATGCGTTTATAAAGGATTCTGCAGTCTGGGCCATATTTTCCACAGGCCCGGGGGCTTTGAAGGATTCCACCTTGATTTTGAGGAGTGTGAAATTTGCTTTAGAGAAGCTTTTCACTGTGGTTTTCAGGGCAGGGGGTGGAGTCGGGATGTGAATATCCAGTGAGATTAGTTTATGGTCTGATCTTACCAGTGAGGGATACACTTCTGGTCTGGAGCATAGAGTTTCCATGTTGGTGATGATCAGGTCCAGTATGTTTTTCCCTCTTGTGGAAGTGGTAACAAGTTGTTCCATAGCATTTGAGTTTATAAATTCTAGGAACCTTTGGGCTAGGGTGTTGGAGCTAGAGTAATGCTCCCAGTCTATGTTTGGGTAGTTGAAGTCGCCCAATATAATGGTGTTTGGAGAGACCTTCATATTTTCCAGTGTTCTCAGGAAGGCCGAGTGGGGTTCCTGGGTTTGGGAGGGTGGTCTGTAGCAGGCTATAAACTGGAAGGCAGTTTTATCCACTGTTAGTTGCACATGGATAGTCTCTGATGCTTTGTGCTGTGCCACCAACCTGGAGGTGTGGGTATCTTTGACGAATATTTATACGCCACCTCCTTTTGTGGTTTGGTCCAAGTTTTGGGGCCGAAAAGCATGATATGAGGTATAACCTGGTAGTGCTCGGGTGCTCTCAGGAGCCTTGAACCAGATTTCTGTTACTGCACAGATATCGATGTTCTCCATGCTAGGGAGAGTTTCGAGTGCGTGCATCTTGAGGTTTGGACTTCTGGCGTTGAGTAGCATTAGTCTTAGTTTCTTATCCCTTGTGATACCTATGGAGGTGGGTTCGTCTTTTGAGCCTTGCCTAAAAAAGGCACTATGGGGGTAGCAAGAGCCTTTGTCAATATCCGAAAGCCCAGGGGTGACAGGTGCAAGCTGTCCCTAGTGAAGCATCATGACTTGTCGAGCATGTCATCCCAGGCTGACAGGCATTGGATCCCCTTTGAATGACACCAATACTTAAGCCAATTGTTGAAACTGATCATCTTGTCTTCATATTGTGGCATCATTCTTGGTGAGGGTAAGATGCTACTCAAGGTCAGGGTCATACCGGCCTGGGCTACATGCTCAGAGAGCTCCTCTATGTCTCTTTTCATGTAGTCCAGGGAGGTACGTCTCAGGTCATTCACACCAGCATGGACAATGACTGAGTCATATTTGTACTTGCCTTGGAGTGACCTGAGTGCTTGTGTTATGTGGCGGATCCTAGCGCCTGACAGGCAGCACACCATGACCTTCTCCTTGTTCAGCCTGGTGAGTGGGACGTCAGTGTGCCTGACGATAGAGTCACCTATTACAAGTGTATCAGGTGTGTTGTTTAGCCTTAAGGGCTGTGACTGTTCGGCACACTGGCTTTGTGAGCTATGTGTTGCACGTGTTTTGTTTTGGGGTAGCGGTTGCTTGGGTGGCTGCTTTGGAGGTCTCTGCTGCTTAGGCAGATTTTTATTTAGAGCCTCAGAGTATGTTTTTGTGTGTTTATGTGTTTGGTTTGCTGTTGTGGTAGGTCTATGTGAGACTGGAATTGTAGTGAATGTGGTTTCCTTCTCTTCCTGACTGGTTTCGCTAGTACTGAGTTGAGAGAGCTTAGCCTCCAGTATGGCTATATGGTTGCATCTCTCATATGTGTTGGAACTTGTTGGGAGGAGGAGATGGTTGTCTGTGTACATGAGGCAGTTGTAACATTGCCTCAAGATTCCCAGATTCACCAGCTGGACCGGAGAGGAGATTGACAACTGACCTTTGGACATGCTAGAATAGTTGGGAATTCCTTTATAATTGAAAAAAAGGGCCAATGGGGAATGAGGTACTCAAGGGGAGTTTGTGAGGGTATAGTGCTTTTAATATTTTAGTGCTGACTTATATAATTGCTTTAGTGAGCAAGTGCCAGGTAACTTAAATACAATGTGTTACAGGTAACTTAAATGCAAAAATGACAAACAGTAACTTTCTTTTAAGTGAAACAAGGAAATAAGTACAGTAAGCAATGCAGATATCACTAGAGATCCACAGAAGCACTGAAAAGCCTCATTTTAGGTGGAATTAGTGTTTCAGGGAAATAACAAGCAAACAAACAACAAGCATACAAATAAAGCTAGATTCAGCAGGCCTGGATCTAGTCTATGCTACAGCAAACAAGGTGTACCAATTTCAGTAAGAAACAGTTCAAATATGCAGGCACTATAAGCCTTTAACCAGAAATTCCCAGCTCAGAAGGGCAGAGTCCAGTCTCTCTTCCCACAAGAGTGCAGACCACGAACTTTCTTAATGTAGAATAACTGGCCTGAAGCCCAAGTGCTTAAACCAGAACTAATACACTTTTAGAATAACAGACACTGAACCCTCAATCAGCAGTTCACAACTTAGAAGGATGTAAGCTACCTGTCCTGCCACCACAGTGCAGGCCACAAACCTTCGTAATGTAAAACAACTGGTCTGAAGCCCAAGTGCTTAATCCAAAAGACTTAGAATGATAGCTACACTTTAATCAAGTTACTACCAAGCAGTAATAAATACAATTGAATACTTTAAAGAATGCCTGGATTAGTGCTCAAGTTATATAAACAAAGCTAGATTCAGCAGGCCTGGATCTAGTCTATGCTACAGCAAACAAGGTGTACCAATTTCAGTAAGAAGCAGTTCAAATATGCAGGCACTATAAGCCTTTAACCAGAAATTCCCAGCTCAGAAGGGCAGAGTCCAGCCTCTCCTCCCACAAGAGTGCAGACCACAAACCCTTTTAATGTAAAATAACTGGCCTGAAGCCCAAGTGCTTAAACCAGAATTAATACACTTTTAGAATAACAGACACTGAGCCCTCAATCAGCAGTTCCCAACTTAGAAGGATGTAAGCTACCTGTTCTGCCACTACAGTGCAGACCACAAACCTTCTTAAAGTAAAACAACTGGCCTGAAGCCCAAGTGCTTAAACCAGAATTAATACACTTTTAGAATAACAGACATTGAGCCCTCAATCAGCAGTTCCCAACTTAGAAGGATGTAAGCTACCTGTCCTGCCACCACAGTGCAGGCCACAAACCTTCTTAATGTAAAACAACTGGTCTGAAGCCCAAGTGCTTAATCCAAAAGACTTAGAATGATAGCTACACTTTAATCAAGTTACTACCAAGCAGTAATAAATACAATTGAATACTTTAAAGAATGCCTGGATTAGTGCTCAAGTTATACAAACAAAGCTAGATTCAGCAGGCCTGGATCTAGTCTATGCTACATCAAACAAAGTGTACCAATTTCAGTAAGAAGCAGTTTAGATATGCAGGCACTATAAGCCTTTTACCAGAAATTCCCAGCTAGAATGGCAGAGTCCAGCCTCTCCTCCCACAACAGTGCAGACCACAAACCCTTTTAATGTAAAATAACTGGCCTGAAGCCCAAGTGCTTAAAACAGAATTAATACACTTTTAGAATAACAGACACTGAGCCCTCAATCAGCAGTTCCCAACTTAGAAGGATGTAAGCTACCTGTCCTGCCACCACAGTGCAGATCACAAACCTTCCTAATGTAAAACAACTGGTCTGAAGCCCAAGTGCTTAAACTAAAAGGCTTAGAATGAGTTACACAAGCAGTAATAAATACAATTGAGTACTTTTAAGATGATGCAAAAGCAAAATAAAGTAGGAAGAAACACAAATACAGTAAAAGCAGATCATTTTTTTTTTTTTTTTTTTTTTTTTTTGAGTGAGCAAATGAGATGGGCCCAGGAGTTACAGGACAGAAACAAATGCAAATGCAGGCCTTCAAATCAGAAAGTTAAGAGAGATGGAAGACCGCCCAAATGGCCAATAACTACAAATTCTGGGCCAGAACCACTCCTTATGTGGTAGACAGGTTACCTAGTGCTTACCACTCCCACTGATAAGCTAGAAGGCTTCCTTCCAACACAGAAAGGCTTGGGTGCTCAGAAGCTTACAAATAGTCCTGGATATAGCAAATCTGTATCTGGAACACTAATTACAGGAAGGGTAGGAAACAGGCTTACAAATTGTTATTTATTTTTTTCAGAAAAGTAGCAAAAACAATAGTAAAAACAATTCACATGCAGTGCAAGCTGGCACACTTGAGTATGTAGCAATATTAGCCCACACACAGTTTGAAAAAATGTAATTAAATTAAAAAGGACTAAAAGCAAGTGCAGAAAGGGTTTATTAGGTAGAATGCAGTAAAGAGATGGGACTGGGGGAGTGTCCTAGATCAAATCTACAGTGGGCTGGGCACTGCAAAAGCCACCAAATTTAAACTACAACCAAGAACAGGGAGGGGGGGGTGAGAAAAAGTTTCAACAGAGATGTGAGGAATCAGAGTGCAAATTATAAAACCAAAAAAATATATACTGATCTCTGTATATTTGCAGAACACTATGACAACAGATATCTAAGCAGCAATTTAACTCTATAATACAGAAAAATACAGAAAAATATACTCAGCTCTATATATTTGCAGATAGTCTTTTAAGGCTGTCTCTCAACACACAGGTGTTTAGCAACATGGGATTTTTGAAGCTGTCAAGTACACAGAAATCTAGACCACATGACCAGCATACTAAAGACAGAATTAATTAATGAAAGAGGACACAAATATTACATCTCATTTTTCTGTAGCAAAAATAAACGAACTTGTGTGGAAAAATTTTGCATTAGAGTTCATTTAAGAATATAGATCTGTACACTATTTCTTTGAGAATGCGCTTATATTTTTTCTGTCAGTTGTATCGCTCAGTTTTTTTAATGTGGGTATGAGTATTTTCCCACATTACTACTGGAAGTGGCAACAGTTATGTGCTATTTTGCATACACATTTTATACTAATTAGAAGTCTAGATTTTTAGCAGGATGTACTTACATTTCAAGGGCTTTTATTCCTATGTTTAATAGCTGTGGGTTGAGAGGAATGCTGTGGAGGTGAAATCATCGATATTCCTTTAGGATACGATCTGACGGCATGCTGACGTTACTCTTCTCTTTCTCATCCATGTTAAGATGCAAGTCGTACTTAATAGAACTGTCCCTGAACTTACTGTAACAATTCTGGGCTTTTCAATTGTCTTTTTTTCCTGATTTCAGTCTTTGTGATTCTTTTTCTTCGTGCACTTTCCAGTGATACCTAATTCTTGACTTCTGGCTTAATTTCCATCTCTCTGCTCTGTTTCTCTCCTGGGAGAAAGGCCTGCCAGGTTATCACTTTTTTGTGATGTGTAGAGCCTTTATTACATTCAGTACAGTTATATGGCTGCTATTATGTATTAACCATCTGAACTCACTGAGACATACGAGGTGCTCTCTGCATGTAGCACACTAATAAGGTTTCTACCCATTTATGTATACAGATATTATGTAGTCATTTAGAACATGACAGGAATGGACACCATGGCTAAGTTAGACCATACTTAAAATTCAGGAAATTAATATTGCTTCACTCCATGTTTGCCAAGAGAGCTCTCAATGGAAACCAGATCTGTCTGAACTACATGCTGGTATAGCACACTATAGCAACTTATAAAATGATTAAGCATGCAAATCTCTCCAAATGTTTAGGGTTCTAAAACCATGCCAGGAATTGACCCCATTCTTTAGATAAGGTACAATTAAAGTTTATTAAATCAATTTTACTTCAATTTTTGATGTTTGCCAAGAAGGTTCTTTCCTAGGGTTACCAGCTTTTGATTCCCAGATTTGTATTTTTTATAGAAATGCGTGGATTTGCAGAACAAGCCATACTCACAGCTAGTGAAAAGACTGGATTTCACTTTTTTTTTGCCAAAGTAAATGCTCCTTGCATTTATAGAATTAAATTTGTTTATGCTGCTTCACATATTTACTTCTCTCAAACTGCAGACATTCAAAATAGGAACAAAAGCCCTTGAAAAGTAAAAATATCCAGCTAAAAATATTAACATCTGATCAGTATAAAATGTGAATATCAAATAGCACATAATTCTACCCAGTTCCAGTAAGCATGTGCTGTCCTACCCAGAATGAAATGTTCAAAAATCAGTGTGTGACAAAAATGATGGAAAATACAAGCACGTTATCAAAGAGTAAGTGTAAAATGTGTAGACTTTAATAATCAACCACACAAGGTCTTTTATTTTTGTTTCAGAAAAATGGCATCATCTTCATATAAATTATTGTTACCACTAGTATGTTGGTCATGTAATGTAGTTTTCTGTGTACTAGACAGCGTCGAAAATCACACGTGATGAAGGAGATTCAGAAAACTGTTTGAAGGGGGTAAATCAAACCTGAAAACAGGGACATACCTCAAAAATAGGGACATTCTGTGCAGGAGTAAATCAGGCCTAAAGATAGGTAAGTTATTCCAAAATAGGGACAGTTAAGAGGTCTGTTTTGAATTTTCCTACACAAATAATCATTTAATGCAACTACAAAATGAAACTTGGAAAGCAAAATTTCAGAACATTTTTTTTTTTTTTTTTTTTTTTTTTTTTTGCAGGACACAACTTTACAGATGGAGTCTATCCTGCCTAAAAAGGAACATGCTATAACCCTACTCTTTTCAGTGCATGCAAAGTACTTAACAGTGCCTCCTTCTGTAGTTCATAATTAGTTACCTGCACTGTGTATCAAATTTTAATTTGTTTGTGTCTTCCGGCTTTTCCCGCTTAGGGGTCGCCACAGCGGAACTCCGGTCCGCTAATGATTGGCAGTAGAGTTTTACATGCTGGCTTGCCGGGCCTAACGCACAACCTTCAATGAAGGAACGCCCATTCACGCATATCGCCACACAGAAGACGCTCTAACTGAATCAAATTTTAATATTAGTGAAAATTCTATGTTTGTTAGCCCGGTTTTTCCAACTAGTAATGGAACTATCTGGGTGTCTTTATTTCACACACAACTCTAGTTTCTGCTTATATATCCTGGAATTTTGTAACTTCATCTCTCGCAATTTGCAGGATATTGCAGTTCTTAAGTCTAGCTGTTTCAGTAATTAATGCTGGTTTGTCCTTCTTTATTGAGTTTGTGTAGCTTTCTTGTGTCTACTTTCTCTTCTGCACATATGGATTATCTCACATGATCAGTACGTCTTCATTTTCAGTGAAGGATCTGATAGCTTATTTGTCAAGCAAACAACATTTATGTTTTTTGCCACATTTATGTTTTTCCCAAGTTTAACTTTTTTTTTCATGCCATATCAGAAACAGGTCACATTTATAAGTCAGGGCATATTCATTTCCAAGAGACCAGTACTGCTTTGGTATTGCCAAGGGGGGCCTTCCTTCTGCACCATTGCTGTTGACTTTGTGAGACTGCTGATGCTTTAGAAGAGTTCCCTTTCTGGTAAAACGTTTACTATATTCCGCACATCTATGTTCTTTCTGTCTTTTTTAATTTTTCCAAGTCTTTTGGGTTTCTAATAGCATAACAGGAATGGACCTCATTCCTAAGTCAAAGTATGATTAAAGTTCATGAAATTAGTATTGTTTCAGTCTTTGATGTTAGCCAGAAGTGCTCTTTGAAGCACCTTTAATATGCCCAGTAATGACTCCTGCAATTCAAACAGAGTTACATGTATTGGTAACATTTCTAAGTATGATTGCAAATTCCTTTTTATAAGATCCATTGCTACTACTACTATTGGGACTGTCTGGGTATCCTTCTTCCACACTGCCCTAATTTCTGCCTGCAAATCCTAGTATTTTATGAATTTGTATCTCTCTGTACATAAGACACTGTAGTCACTGGGTGTAGCAATTTCAATGATCAATGCCATACTTGTCTTCTTTTCATGGACGACTATATCAATTTTTCTCACATCTATTTTTTGATAGGGGATCCCATGAGATATAAACTTCATCATTTTCTGTAATGTTTTGCGGCTGATGTTTTCAAATTTTTTTCAGCTACTTCAGTATTATAATGTTTGCATAATTCCTCATGTAATAGTGTTGCCACATTATTATGCCTTCAGTATACAGTCATTCTTCCATTAGTATATCATAAACAGAAACAAGATGTGCAACTGTTTCCAATTCCCTTTTACAAACCATACATTTGTCTGTTTCTCCCACATGTTCAATAGACTTTGTAACACAACATGTATGTCCACTGTCCTAGGCCGCAAATATTAAACTTTCGTTTTTTGGCTTAAATTCACCAGCCTCAGTAAAACGCTGAGATCCCTCATACAATCCTCCAAAGCTAGTTATGAAAATAAAATTGCCAAAGATTCCAAAGACAACCACAAGGAATTCTATAACTACGCCAAGAATCTAAATGGCAATCCTCAGATCTTCTCTGAGCTACAACAGAATGGCATTAAATATACTCATCCCAAGGATATTGCCAATATCCTGGCAGATCAATTCAGTGCCAAATTCACCCCTTCTCACCCCCTAAACGGCCCATATCAATACCAGTAGATTGCCAAATTCCGGTAATAACGGCCACACAGGTAAAAAACACACTCTCCAAAGCTAAGAATACAGCATCCATGGGACCAGATGACATCCCGGACTGTGTATTACATAAACTGCAAAATATCCTGACAGATCGATTTAGTGCCAACTTCAACCCCCTCTCACCCCCTAAAGGGCCCATCTCATTACCAAAAGAGTGCCAAATTCCGGTAATCACGGCCACACATGTAGAAACCGTACTGTCCAAAGCTAAGAATACAGCATCCATGGGACCAGATGACATCCCAGGCTGTGTACTACATGAACTACAAAATGAACTGGCACCTCACCTAAGTGTCATGTTTAATCATAGCCTCACCTCAGGCTTCGTGCCCACTGAGTGGCACACAGCTACAGTTATCCCACTCCATAAAGGGGGATCCACCTTGGATCCTGGGAACTACCATCCCATCAGTCTGACAAGCCTGATCTGCAAGGGCATGGAATGCATTATCATGGAACTTATAAACAAAGACATTGGCAACCTTCAAACACTGGACCCCACCCAGTTTGAGTTTGTGAAGGTCCGATCTTGTCTCCTGAATCTGATTGACTTCGAATCAGTCTCCAGAGCTGTGGATGAGGGTAAGGCAGTCCACACAGCCTATCTGGACCTCGCCAAGGCATTCAACACCATCCTCCACTCTGGAATCATAGCTAAACTTACTAAGCTGGGCATAAATCCCTACTTCACTCGATGGGTTGCCAACTGGCTTACTGACAGTACCCAGACTGTAAAAGTAGCCGACTCCAAATCCAGCTCCAGACAAGTGACAAGTGGAGTACCTCAGGGTTCAGTCCTGGGACCGCTCTTGTTTGGCATCTACTTCTCTGAAGTACAGGCCAACACTAAGGGACTCTGGCTAAGAAAGTTTGCAGATGACTGCAAACTGGGAGCCATTATCTAATCCCCAAATTATGTGAATACTCTACAAAAGGGTCTTGCAGAAACAGATGCTTGGTGCCAGAGCCATGGGCTCAAGTTCAATGCCAAGAAATGTATTGTTATCCCCTTTGGGAAAAAACATGTATCCATGAATTACCATATAGGTGGCAGTGCACTAAACACAGAAAGTGTGATAAGAGACTTAGGGACACAGGTGGACAGTGGTTTCACCATCGATAACCACAACGCCACAACAGTCAGGAAATCCTTCTATGTGGCACACCTCATCACGAAGGGCTTTTCATCCAGAAAAAAGAAGGTGATTGTCCCACTGTACTCCTCCCTCATTAGACCCATTATAGAATACAACGCCCCATTTGGTATGTACCTCTCAGGACAGTTGCAACAACTGGAAAGGCCGCAGAAATACCTCACTAAAAGAATCACAGGCCTAAAGCAGATGCCCTATGCTGACCACCTTAAAAAACTCCAGCTATACTCTCATCTACTCAGAGGTGATCTCTGCTTAACATATAAAGCCATGTCAAACCCAGAGCTATTGGACATGCTACACTTAAAGAAATCCCAATCCCTCAGAGCCACACGCTCCAGGGATCTAAACCTTGTCATCACAATAAACAAAACATGCTGGAGGGATAGGTTCCTGACCCAGAGACTCCCCATACTCTGGAATAGACTGCCCATACATGTCAAGCAGAGCACCTCTTTGGCCCTTTTCAAAAGGAACCTTGACAATTGGATGGGAGAAGGGAAATTCACCTCGGGGATCTTGTCAGTTGCCCTGCTAGACAGGGGTCCAGGAAAGTAAATAGTGTGGGAAGAAATAGCCAGGGAATTGTTATGGCTAGGTTTGTATAGGCCCTAGGGCTGATAGCCTAGTACCAACCTATGAACCTATGAACCTCTCCTTAACCATTCCTGCGTTCGATCCTGATCAACATGAGGCTGTTCCAAGAGTTTTCTGTACTTGCAACTATATTTATGAATTGTCCACGTTTCTTGCCTTCTCATGTGATCCTTCATCTTATATTCTTTCTTTTGTTTTTTGACGCATTCAGTTACTGGCTGATTTTTATCTACTTCTGATTTGATTTCCATTCTTGCTTGACACTGATATGCTTCTGCTGAATTAAGCAGGAAAATCATCTTAGACCTATTCTCCTCATGTTTTAAAACTTTCACTACATTTGGGTCTTGGGAGGTCAGCAGATATGTATGCAGTCATATGATTGCAGATCTAGACGTAATCAATTTCAAGGAGGCCCATACCGCCTGCAAAACAGGGAATATATAGTCTTGGTATACAATGATATTTATAAATCATTTGATAAGCATGAAGCAGCCTACTTGTTTTCCTGTTGCACCAATTCAACAGCTTTTAGGGTCAGTCAGTCACTCCAAAACTATAAGTTAGGACAGGAAGAACAAATTGGTTTATAGCTTGGACCCTGTTCCTAGATGTCAGCTCTGTTTTCAATATTAATTTTAGTCTTCTAAAATATTCCTTACTAATTTTTACTTGCATTTGTTCATGTGTTATTGTTGATACTTCATCAAACCTTAAATACTTATATACTCCATTTTGTTCAAGTTCTTTTATATCACATTCCTGTCCCAGGCTGATGTTTTCATGGTGCTGCAACTTTTCTGCTTTAAAGGTTGCTTTTGCACATTTATCAAGACCAAATGAGATTCTTATATCATCTGAAAAAGTTTTGAACATTTGCAGTTGTGCTTTCAGTTCCTCATCTGATGAACTATACAGATTTAAATCATCCACAAAAAGAATATGAGAAGTCTTTACACTCTGTTGTTTTCTGTGGGACAAATTATAGCCATGGCCTAATCTGTTAAGTAGATGGCTTAATGGGTTAAGGGCAAGACAATACCCTTTGAATAAGTTTGAATATGTTCATATCTTTAAAAGTATAAAAAAAAAAACAATTAACAGTTATAAAAAGAAATGGAAAAATAAAGAAAAAAATAAGAGACAAAAAAGATTATAAAGACAATACTGCTTATCCACAATGTGACACCAGTGAGCGATAAAAACAAGCTTTATTCCAAAATACAGGTGGAAATATTCCATAATAAACACAATAAACAATCGGAAAATATCAAGCAGTACATACTCAGAACCTGAGGAAGTCCCTAGTGGGGGTTGAAAGTGTTTAACTCAACGCTTTTATTCAGTGTATGCAATTGCTGCTTGGTATTTTCTGATTGTTTATTGTGGAATATTTCCACCTGAATTTTGGAATAAAGCTGTTTTTATCACTCACTGGTGTCACATGGTGGATTACAAAGTTTGTATTGTTACGTTCTCTTGCTACAATACTGCTTATCCCAAGCCACCACCATCTCAGGATTGGGGGAAGCATTTTGGGGATCATTTTCCTAAATATATCCCTGATGATTATGATGGCACCAAGGACAATGGGGGACAAAATGACAATAATGTTAATTCTAATGAAGAGAATTTTTTAGCTGGAGAATTTCCACAACTCAGGCACTCTGAGTGGCTGATGAACAGAAACAGGGGATGAAAAAATCAATGGACAAATCAATGGATTCAGGGGCTACCCCATTAGGGAGGCTACAATCCATGGACAGGGAACTGGAGATAAGGTGCGAGGAATAAAATGAGTTGAATCCACTACATTCTACTATGGACATGATTTAACAGTTTTGTTTGCCACCATGCATTATTGTGAATAATAGTGACAATGACTTTAAAATTTATAATAATTTTTCAGTAATGGTTGATGGTGATCATTGTGATTTATTCACAAAAGGTTTGTCATTTATTCCTAGTAATTCATTTGGCATTGCTAAAACTGCAATAGATTTGAAATTATTTACTAGGAAGTTAAATCTGAATGTCATGTTCAAAGGGGTTAATAATACTGTGGACCCATTACTTGTTTCTAGCACATTCAACCCCCAGTTCATCCAACAATCAGAATATTTGAGAAATTCTGTGAACTGGACATATGTAGTTTAGGTTATTTTTGGAGCATTAATTATCATGATAACTTGAGAGACAGTGAATGGGTATGTCTGGATAGTATTAGAAAAGAAAGAGGAATCAGAATTATGAAGCCTGATAAGGGGGTGGGCTTGTTAGAATGAATATGGATTATTATTTATATAAAATGAAAGAAATTCTAGAAAGTGAAACATAAGAACTAGTTTCCCTTGACCAAATGAATATGGCCTATACAAAAATTAGGGAGGATTTGGAGGATTTGTTTATTGAGGGACCTATATCAATTGAAGAGTATAATTTTTTAACTGACCCCACCCTATGACCCCTATGATTTTTCATTACCTAAATTGAACAAGGATGTTGCACTACCCCCTATGCACCCTATAGTTGATGCTAGGGGCTCTCTGACTCAACCTATAGTGAAGTTTATTGATAATAAACTAAATCTATTGGTACAACAGGAACGGAATATATGTACAGATTCATGGAATTTTTTAGAGAAGATAAATAAGATCCCTTTTGAGGAAATTTTAATATTTTAACCATTGATATTAAGGATCTCTACACTGTGATTCTCCATGATATAGGGGTAGAGTGGTTTTGTCAATATCTTTCAGAAAAAGATATCCAAGTGTAGGAAGTAAATATGTTTGAGCAACTATTAAACATAATATTAAGAAACAATTTTATTAGCTTTGAAGGGAATTACTTTTACAAAAGAAGGGTGTGGCTATGAGGTCATCATGTGGGGGACTGTATGCCAACATTGTTATGCAGCAGTGGGAGACGAAGTACTTAGTAAATTCCCCATATTATAGAAATTGTGGTTTCTGCACTAATTTTGGATTATATATGTGTTCTTTGGTAGGGAAACCAGGATGACATAGATGATTAATAGTACAACCTCATTTTCATGGTTTACTTAAAGTTATTATAGAAGTTATAAACAAATGGGAGAGAGAATATTTTAATCCAGTTTTAAATAATGAGAGGCCCTTTAGATGTGAGGATATCAAAGGAACAATAATTACTCTGCAATAATGAGGAAGGGGACAACTTGAACCCTGTATTGGAAACTGGATATGTTAGCAGGATCGGCAATGAAGCTAGAAAAGGAATGAATTTTAAAAATGCCTTTATTACAACACACTCCGATAATAGTTATTTTATTAAGAATGTTTTAATAAAGAATTGGGAGATTTTAGATATGGAAAGAGATATTAGGGAGTTTGTGGGAGAGAACCCCATATTTATTTGGGTCTAGGACATTTCACTGAATGCACATTTCACTGGAAGTCAAATTAGTGTGTACTTTTCACTGAAAACTCAATTCACTGAAACACATTTCACTGAAAGTTATATATGGCTTTTCCCCACTGTAGTGCAACCCTGGAGTTAGTATATATAGTAAGGGTGTGTGTGAGGGCACCGCCCCCCACATTTGGGGGTGTGGGGGGCTATTTTTAATATTTTGAACTATATACATGGACACTTGCAATTCCAATATATTACTCCTTTCCGAACATAATATACACTTAAAATATGTGGGGGGCTACACCCCTCACACCCCCCTTACTATATATACTAACTCCAGGGTCATACTACAGTGGGGGAAAGACCACATATAACTTTCAGGGAAATGTGTTTCAGTGAATTGAGTTTTCAGTGAATTGTCCTAGACCCATTTATTTATAGGAGAGGTAAGAATTTAAAGAATATTTTTGAACAAAAAAAGATTCCTTTTACAGAGGGGGCAATGAAGAAATGTGGCTCTTGTGGTTATTGTAAACATATTTTGGAAACTAGTGACTTGGTCATTAATAAAATGAAAATACATTTGAGAGTAAAATATACGTGCAATACTAGAAAGTTACTGTATTGTTCTTTACATTCCCATTGTTCTTGTTTTTATATAAGTAAAACAGAATTTAACAAAAATGTATTTATGAACATTTAAAGGACATAAAGCACAGACATGTTATGAATGCATTGGCCAGACATGTTATAGAACAATCCAAACATTTTGTTTGGTTCGTTGTACTTGAGCCCATTTTTATTAATGAAAGGGGAGCGGCATGGACATTATTGTTAGAACAGTGTGAGCTTATATGGCGATTGCACTTGAATGTAACATGCTGGCCTGGGTTAAATGATCAGCTGACAATTTCTAGTATTTCAAAATTAAAAGCTCTTGAAAAGTAATATTAGCAATATTTAACAATATATACATTTTTAATGTGATGTATATATCTTTTACATATTTTATATATATTTTCATGTATTCAATGTTATATGAATGAACTGTTGATCTATAGGGGGTAGGTCTGATATCTTATATTTTTTGGTTGGCTCGGGGGTGAGTTCATGAATTATTGTTGCTTGATTTAGGAAGTGATGTATATAAGCATAGCATGTGAAATTTTAAATGCATCTGTTCAAGTTTCTTAAAGTAATTCAAAAACAATCACGACAGCACAGGGGGATCCGAAGTAATGTAATCTTTATTAAAAAGACTACATAGGTTCATAGGCTGGTACTAGACTATCAGCCCTAGGGCCTATACAAGCCTAGCCATAACAATTCCCTGGATATTTCTTCCCACAATATTTACTTCCCTGGACCCCTGTCTAGCAGGGCAACTGACGTGATCCCTGAGGTGAATTTCCTATCTCCCATCCAATCATCAAGGTTCCTTTTGAAGAGGGCCAAGGAGGCACTCTGCTTGACATGTATGGGCAGTCTATTCCAGAGTATGGGGAGTCTCTGGGTCAGGAACCTATCCCTCCAGCATGTTTTGCTAATTGTGATGACAAGGTTTAGATCCCTGGAGCGTGTGGCTCTGAGGAATTGGGATTTATTTAAGTGGAGCATGACCAACAGCTCAGGGTTTGACATGGCCTTGTATGTTAAGCAGAGATCATGTCTGAGTAGACAATATGCCACAGAGTATAGCTGGAGTTTTTTTAGACGGTCAGCATAGGTCATCTGCTTTAGGCCTGTTATTCTTTTAGTGAGGTATTTCTGCGTTCTTTCCAGCTGTTGCAGATGTCTTGTGAGGTACATACCAAATGGAGCATTGTACTCTATAATGGGTCTAATGAGGGATGAGTACAGTGGGGCAATGACCTCCTTTTTTCTGGATGAAAAGCCCTTTGTGATGAGGTGTGCCACATAGAAGCATTTCCTGACTGTTGTGGCAATGTGGTTATCGAAGGTGAGACCACTGTCCACCTGTGTCCCTAAGTCTCTCATCACACTTTTGGTGTTTAGTGTACTGCCATCTATGTGGTAACTCATGGGTACATGGTTTCTCCCAAAGGGGATAACTATACATTTTGGCATGTAGCCCAGGCAGATATGACCCTAGCCCTGAGTAGCATCCAGCCGTCACCCAGACAGATACCACAGAATAAGGACAAAATGATTGACTTTAACAACTGGCTAAGCCCATGGCTCTGGAACAAAGCATCTGTTTCTGTAATGCCCTTTTTAGTAGACTATACACATAATTTGGGGATTCAATAATGGCTCCCAGTTTGCAGTCATCTGCAAACTCTGTTAGCCAGATTCCCTTAGTGTTGGCCTGTACTTCAGAGAAGTAGATGCCAAACAAGACCGTTCCCAGGATTGTACCCTGAGGTACTCCACTTGTCACCTGTCTGGAGCTGGATTTGGAGTCGGCTACTTTTACAGTATGGGTCCTGTCAGTAAGCCAGTTGGCAACCCATCGAGTGACGTATGGATTTATGCCCGGCTTAGTAAGTTTATCTATGATTCCAGAGTGGGGGATGGTGTCAAAGGCCTTGGTGAGGTCCAAATAGGCTGTGTGGACCGCCTTACCCTCATCTACAGCTCTGGAGACTGATTCAAAGAAGTCAATCAGGTTCAGGAGACAAGATCTGCCATTCACAAACCGAATCTGGGTGGGGTCCAGTATTTGAAGGTTGCCAATGTCTGTTTATAAGTTTCATGATAATGCATTCCATGCCCTTGCAGATTAGGCTCATCAGACTGATGTGAGGTGATTCCCGGGATCCAAGGTGGATCCTCCTCTTGTGGAGTGGGATAACTGTAGCTGTGCACCAGTCAGTGGGCATGAAGCCTGAGGTGAGGCTATGATTAAACATGACACATAGGTGAGGTGCCAGTTCATTTTGTAGTTCATGTAGTACACAGCCCAGGATGTCATCTGGTCCCATGGATGCTGTATTCTTAGCTTTGGAGAGTGCAGTTTCTACCTCTGTGGCCATGATTACCGGAATTTAGCAATCTTTTGGTACTGAGATCGGCTCTTTATGGGGTGAGAGGGGGGTGAAGTTGGCACTAAATCAATCTGCCAGGATATTGGCAATATCCTTGGGATCAGTATATTTAATAACATTCTGTTGTAGCTCAGAGTAGATCTGAGCATTGCCATTTAGATTCTTGACATAACTATAGAATGCCTTGTGGTTGTCTCTGGAATCTTTAGCAATTTTATTTTTGTAACTAGCTTTGGAGGATTTTATGAGGGATCTCAGCTTCTTACTGAGGCTGGTAAGGGAATTTTTTGCATCTTGGGATTTTCCTCTTTTCTGCAACAGTTTCTTCCTTCTGTCGGATAGTTTGTTTATGGCAGGGGACCACCAGATTGGCTCCCTTTTTTTGGAAGAGAGCATCTTGGTTCTATTTCGGATGACACGATTCATGCATGAGTGGATGTGCCTTAGTGTAGGATTCAGCAGTCAAACTTTCAGCTCCCGTCTGCATGGGTGTCATGAAGTTTGCCAGTTCTGACTTGTGTAGCATGAAGTTGGCTTTGGAGAAGATTTTTACGGAGGTTTCCTTACTGGTGGATGGGGGAGGGATGTGGATGTCAAGGATGATTAGCTTATGGTCAGTCCTGACCAATGAGAGAGTGACCACTGGTGTGGAGCATCTATCTCCCATGTTGGTAATGACCAGGTCTAGGATATTGGAGCCCCTGGTGGGACAATGCATTAGTTGATCCAGGGCATTGGAATTTATGAATTCCAAGAACCGTTGGGAAAAGGTGTTGGTACCTGAGTAATTTTCCCAGTTAATGGCAGGGTAGTTGAAATCACCCAGTATTAGGGTGTTTGGTTGTATCTTAATATTTTCCAGTATGTTTAGAAAGGTGTAGTGAAAATCTTGGGGTATGGTGGGGGATCCGTAGCAAGCTACAATTTGGATTGCAGTCTTACCTCATGTTAGTTGCACCTGGAGAATTTCAGATGCATTGTGTTGGGCAACTAGCCTGGAGGTGTGAATATCCATGGTGAATATGGACACTCCTCCACCTTTAGTGTTTTGGTCTTGGTTTGATGGCCGAAAAGTGTGGTAAGAGTTGTAGCCTGGTATTGCAGGAATCTCCCATGGTATCTCTGGAGCCTTGAACCAGGTCTCAGTTACTGCACAGATATCAATGTTCTCCATTTTTAGGAGTGCCTTGAGAAAGTGCATTTTGAGGTTTAGACTTCTAGCATTGAGTAGCATTACCTTCAGATTTTGCATGCTTGTATCTGTTACAGTGGTGGTTTTGTCCTTTGAAATTTGCCTAAAAAAAGGCACTATTCGAGTGGCAAGAGCTTTAGCCAGTAACCTGAATACCAGGGGTGACAGGTGCAGACCATCTCTGGCAAAGCATCGTGGTTTGTCGATCATGTCATCCCAGGCAGACAGATACTGGATCCCCTTTGAATGACACCAGAAGCTTAGCCAATTGTTGAAGTCAATCATTTTGTCCTTATACTGTGGTATCTTTCTGGGTGAAGGCAGGATGCTACTCAGTGCAAGGGTCATACCTGCCTGGGCCACATGATCCGAGAGCTCTTCCATGTCATGGACAATGGCAAAGTTGTATTTGTACTTGTTGTGGAGTGACTTGAGTGCATGCATTATGTGGCGGTTCCTGGCACCCGACAGGCAGTTTACTGTAATTTTCTCCTTGTTCAGTCTGATGAGTGGGACATCAGTGTGCCTGACTATAGAGTCACCTATGACTAAAGTGTTGGGTACGTTTTGTTGTTGTGTGGCACACAGGTGTTGTGAGCTATGAGCCACTTTGGTTGTGACTGGTGTTTGTTTGCGTTTCAGCTTCGGAGGTCCTTGTTGTTTGGGCAGGTTAATGTTAAGGGCCTCCGCATATGTGGGTTTAGTGTTGCTATGTGTGGATGTTGATGGTGTGGGTTTTGAAGGGCTATGTGTTGCTTGAGCTGTAGTGCAGATGATATCCTTCTCCTCTTGACTGTCTAGCACAATCTTGGCTGGAGAGAGCTTTGCTTCCAGTTTGGCTATGTAAGTGCATCTCTCGCAGGTCATAGTGTTGGGTGCTAGGAGGAGAGGGTTGTCTGTGTACATGAGGCAGTTGCTGCATTGCCCCGGTATGCCCAGATTCACCAGTGGACAGGAGAAATTACCAGAAGCTGACCCTTGGACATGCCTGTTTAGGTGCTTTTTTCGTAAAGTACAAGAGCTGTTTTTCCTTACCTTTGCAAGGTACTTTGCAATTATAAGCTGTTTAGTGTCTACGATTAATTTCTCCTTATTAACAAGGAGAGTTGAGTGCTTGTATCAGTTTAAGGCTTCCTAGTGCTTTCCAGCAAGTTCTAGAGCAAGTGCTAGTCACAGGGGTTCAGATTTTATTGCTACTACTGAGAAACCAGCTTTACGGCTGTAGCGTTGTTACCTCACAGCAAGAGGTTTTCCCATTCGATTCTCGGCTGGGCTTGGGAGTGCCTTCTGTGTGGAGTCTGCATGTCCTCCCCGCAGTTGGGTAGTGTTTGAAAGACATGCATGAATGGGCGTGCCTTTGTTGAAGGTTGAGCGTCGAGCTGGCTCCTCGGCGTTTCATAGAAATCTACTGCCAATCATTAGCCGAAAGACAAACAACAACAACTGAGAAACCAGCTAGTTCTAAAGGAAAATTTGAAGGGCAGACTTTCTGCCACCTGGAATAGTTTAACCATAGCCCCATGGTGCTGCATGATGCAAAAAAATGTGCATGCACGTGTTTTTAAGCCAGAAAGGTGAAAGGGATAGAAATCAGCCCAAAATGGCTAATAAAATAAAAATTTCAGAGCTGGAAACCACTCCTCTAGTGTTAGATAGGCAGTACAATGCTCACCACTCCCATTGGTAAGCAGTAGGACTTCCCTCTACCACAGCAAGGTCTGGATAGCTCTGAACACAGAAATTAAGGCCTGGAACCTGCAAAGCCTAGGATCTGGACTATACTAGCTAGGAAAGGTGGGAAATGAGCAAACAAGATAATATTTCTTTTTTGGTTAAAACAGGCTAAACAATAAAATAATATGGTAAATAAACACAGAAAAGGCTAACACACTTGAATGTGTAGCCCTAAACAGTAAATGCAATTAAAATTCTACAAAATTAGCAATTTAAAACTTTTTAAATGAAGCAAGGCAAGTGCACAACTGAAAAATGATTTAAGAAGCAGTAATACAGTAGCTAGTCTACATATACAGAAAAGTCTATATATATACACAGAAAAGCAGCTAAAACAACACTAAAACTATTCAGATACAGTGAAACCTAGAGCACTTGAGTTGTAGCAATATTAAGGCAAATACAGTTTTAATAACTGCACTAAAATATACTCTATATTTTCAAAATGTTTGTGAAGCACAGCCAGAACACAAGGAGAATCAGGCAATTTTTTTTTTTTTTTTTTAGAAAGTGAGAAAGGAGGAACAGAAGGAAAGAAACAAAGTGGGCTGGCCTTATCAGATTTTCTCTCTGTATTAGGTAGAATGAGCTAATGACACTAAACTGGGAGGAGTGTCCCAGATTAAATTTAGAGTAGGGGAGGCCAACTGCAAGGCCAGCAGGTATAAAGACAAGATGCCAGTAGGGAGAGGGGGTGGGGAGCTTATCATTTCATTCTTAAAACACTACAGGCATTGAGCCAATAGCTATAAAATACAGTAATAAAGTATGCAGCAGACAATAAAAGTGCTATAAATATCTAGAATAACCAATAACTAGTAAAAATAAGCAAAAAACTGTCTTCTTCTTTCGGCTTTCCCCAGTTAGGGGTCACCACAACAGATCACCTGTCCACTCATGATTGGCAGTGGAGTTTTACAGTGTCGAGTTGCCAGCCTGGCACCCAACCTTCCACAGAAGGCACACACATGCATGCACTCACACCTAGGGCCAATTTAGAGTTTCCAGTCCACCTACAGCATGTCTTTGGGATGTGGGAGAAAACCGGAGCACCCAGAGGAAACCCACGCAACCACAGGGAGGACATGCAGACTCAGCACAGAAGGCACCCCAGCCGAGGATCAAACTGGAGAGCCTCTTGCTGTGTGGCAGTAGTGCTAACCGCTGCACCACTGTGGCTACTTATTGTTATATATCACAGATCAGAGTTTTAGTCAGTGCTCCTCCTCCGATAGCTCTGTGTGGAAAGGCAGAAAACACTCAAGTTAACTTCTTAAGTAACAGAAAGTTGGAACCTGAAACAACTTTAAAAAAAGCTCAAAAGAACCAACGAGGTGTTTTCTCCAAGTCGTAGACCTGGCAACCCCAACCAGCAATGACCACAATCACTACACTCTCACTGTAATGGGGGATGATTTTTTTCTAACTAAGATGGCCTGGAAAATAAGCTGAGAACACAGCCTCTAACAAACAACTAGGCCCAGAAACACAATCTTAAATATGGAAACTTTTCAGGCAGAAAACACTATAGGCAGTGAGTCAATAGCTATAAAATACAGTAATAAAGTATGCAGCAGACAATAAAAGTGCTACTACCACCGAACACTAATACATGCGAGAGATGAAATTATACAGCCAAACTGGAGGCTAAGCTCTCTCAACCCAAGACTGGATCAAACAGTCAAGAGGAGAAGGGAAATACTTGCATCACACCACCAGTCTCACATAAACCCATTAAAGCAGCACTGGAAAAAAACACACATAAATACATGAAAACATACTCGGAGGCTCTAAATAAAAATCTGCAAAACCAACAGAGACCTCCAAAGCAAACATCCAAGCAACCTCCACCCCCCAACACAAACCATGAAACACATACTTCACAAAACCAGTGTGCCATGCAATCACAGCTCTTAAGGCAAAATAACATAGCCAACATACTAGTAATAGGTGACTCTATAGTCAGGCACACTGACATCCCACTCACTAGGCTGAATAAGGAGAAGGTTACTGCTAGCTGCCTGTCGGGCGCCAGGATCCGCCACATAACACAAGCACTCAGGTCACTACAGAACAAGTACATATATGACTTTGTCATTGTCCATGTTGGTGTGAATGACCTGAGCTGGACTACATGAAAAGAGACATGGAAGAGCTCACTGATCACGTAGCCCGGACCGGTATGACCCTGACCCTGAGTAGCATCCTCCCTTCACCAAGAATGATACAATGGCATAAAGAAAAAATTCTCAATTTCAACAATTGGCTAAGTTTCTGGTGTCATTCAAAGGGGATCCAGTGTCTGTCCACCTGGGATGACATGCTCGACAAGCCACACTGCTTCACTAGAGACAGCTTGCACCTGTCACCCTTAGGCTTTTGAATACTGGCCAAGGCTCTTGCCATCCCCATAGTGCCTTTTTTAGGCAAGGCTCAAAAGACAAACCTACTGCCATAAATAGCACAAGTAACAAAAAACTGAGGGTAATGCTACTCAATGCCAGAAGTCTGAACCTCAAAATGCATGCACTCGAGGCACTCCTCAGTATGGAGAAAATCGATATATGTGCAGTAATAGAAACCTGGTTTAAGGCTTCAGAGAGCACCCCAGCACTACCAGGCTACAACTCATACCATACATTTTGGCCACAGAACCCAAACCGAAATACAAAAGGCAGGGGTATATCCATATTCATCAAGGATACACACACCTCCAGGTTAGTGGCACAGCATGATGCTTCAGAGATCATCCACATGCAACTAACAATGGGCAAAACTGCAATTCGAATTGTAGCTTGCTACAGATCACCCATCATGTCCAAGGACCCCCATTCCATGTTCCTGGAAACACTCAGAAACATAAAGGTCCTACAAACACCCTAATATTGGGTTATTTCAGTTATCCAAACATTAACTGGGAGAACTACTCAAGTACTAACTCCCTTGCACAACATTTCCTAGAATTTATAAACTCAAATGCCCTGGTTCAACTGGTCAACACTCCCACCAGAGGTGACAACATATTGGACCTGGTCATCACCAACATGGGTGACTGGTGTTCCACACCAGAGGTCAACCCCTCGCTGGTTAGATCTGACCATAAACAAATCACTTTGGATATCCACATTCCGGCCCACCCCCGGACAAGAAAACCAACGTAAAAAACTTTTCAAAAGCAAACTTCACATTACTTAAGACCGAGGTGGAAAGTTTCAAAGCCCCCATGCTGAAGGATAACGGTGTCCAAGCTGCAAAAATCTTTACTGATGCATTCTATGGGCACCTACAAGAATAAATGGATCATGCCATCCCAAGCAAAACCAAGACTCACTCCTCCAAGAAAAGGAAACCAGTCTGGTGGACTCCCGTCATAAACAAGCTATACAACAGAAGGAGGAAACTAGTACAGAAAAGAGTATAAAAAAGGCTATAGATGAGGGAAAGGTGGTACACACAGCCTAGCTAGACCTCGCAAAGGCCTTCAACACCATTTCCCATTCTGGTATTATAGACAAGCTCACTGGCCTGAACATAAACTCCTACATCACAAGATGGGTTGCCAACTGGCTCATGGACAGAACCCACATGGTGAGAGTTGCGGGAGCTAGGTCCGACTCTAAATCGGTTACAAGTGGAGTTCCCCAGGGCTCAATCCTAGGACCCCTACTGTTCGGCATATACTTCTCAGAGGTACAGGCAAGCACAGGAGGACTATAGCTGACCAAGTTCGCAGACGACTGCAAACTAGGGGCTATAATTGACTCTCCAGCTGACAGAGACATCCTCCAAAAGGGTCTCACTGAGACGGATACCTGGTGTCAAAATCATGGCCTCAAGCTAAATGCCAAAAAGTGCATAGTCATCCCCTTTGGAAAAAACAAAGTACCCACAAACTACCACATAGGTGGTAGTCTCCTAAATACGGAAGACGTAATAAGGGATCTGGAGACCCAAGTAGATAGTAATCTCAACTTTGATAATCACATTGCCAAAGTGGTTAGAAAATCCTTCTATGTGGCCCACCTGATCACAAACGGGTTCGCATCCAGATCAAAAGAGGGCATTGTACCCCTCTACTCATCACTCATCAGACCCATCATAGAATACAACGCCCCATTTGGGATGTACCTTACAAGACACCTGCAACAGCTGGAAAGACCACAGAAGTACCTCACCAAGAGGATCACTGGCCTCAAACAGATGCCCTATGCAGCTCGACTGAAGAAACTCCAGCTGTACTCAGTTGCATACCGCCTACTCAGAGGTGATCTCTGCCTGACATACAAGGCCATGTCCAACCCAGAATTGATGGACATGCTCCACCTAAAGAAAACCTTATCTCCATGAGCCACACGCTCTAGGGATCTAAGCCTCACCACAACAATAAATGGGACATGCCGGAAGGATAGATTCTTGTCCCAGAGACTTCCCATGCTTTGGAACAAGATCCCAATTTACATCAGGCAGAGCTCCTCGCTAACACTCTTCAAAAGAAATCTTGACGAGTGGATGGGAAACAGAAAGTTTACCTCGGGAATCACTTCAGTGGCTCTGCTGGACAGAGGCACAGGGAACTAATCTAAGGGGGTGGCGAAAGCCAACACATTCTGGCTAGGCTTATAAATGCCTTTGGTCAGATAGCCTAGTACATACCTATGAACCTATATCTAGAATAACCAATAACTAGTACAAATAAGCAAAACAAAAACAGTCTACTTATTGTTATATATCACAGATCAGAGTTTTAGTCAGTGCTCCTTCTCCAATAATTCTGTGTGGAACTTTTTAATAAAGACTAAGTTACTTTGAATCTCCCTGTGCTGTTGCGATTGTTTTTGGATTACTTGGTATTGTCTTTTTGATCTTTGTGGTCACTTGTCCAGATTATGTTTCAAGTTTCTTAAAGTAAGAGATGAAAGTGTTTATGTTCATTATCGTTTTTATAGTGAAAGAATGAGTGAAGGTGTGTAACCTTTTCTACACAAAAAGAGAAAAAGTTAAGAAGATTTGATATGGGATTGGGTTACATCAAAAAATTGTTATA
The DNA here is from genome assembly GCF_019279795.1 of Protopterus annectens. Lineage (NCBI taxonomy): Eukaryota > Metazoa > Chordata > Ceratodontiformes > Protopteridae > Protopterus > Protopterus annectens. The sequence continues at coordinate 1,692,744,756 of NC_056744.1, read as the reverse complement.
CAAGTCCGCCTAACTTCACAAATATAATGGTTGGCAAGAATTTGGTTGACAAGGTGAATGACATATGACTTTACTTATGGAACTTGAGCAGCCTTGAGGGAGTAAGTATGAACACTGGGGGGAGAGACTGAAGTCCAGTAGTGAGACTTTATTTATTTATTTATTATTTATTGGCATTTGTTAAACCGGGAAAGTCCACTGGGTCACAAGAGCCTGTTTTCTGTGGCAGCCCAAGGAGAAAAGCTCCACAAGGCAGTTAGTATAATAGTACACAATATTCAAAGCAGTTAGTAGATACAAACAGTATTATACAAAATCGGAATAAGATGCATATAACATACAATATGTACAGATTAATACAGTTAAGGGATACATACTAACTTTAGCAATCATATTACTATACATTGAAAGAAAATATAATGGTTAAAGCAATCATATTGCTTTGCTTTTTAAGGTCATCCAAGAGTATCAACCAGAATAATAGTGCCTGGCAACATGTACTTGAATTATTACCTGTTAGTTAGGCATAGATAGATATCTTATGCATAGGTTCATAATTTAGTACTAGGCTAACTGCCCTTGTTTGCATTTTAAGCCTAGCCAATTACCCCATGTAAGAATCAAACCCTGTACCTTATGTCTGCAAGGTAAACATTATACCAACCTCACACCCCAAATTTACAACTGCACCCTATTTCAAATCCAGGATCATTGCAGCTGAATAACAGTGCATCAACCCACCAAGCTACATAGCCAGTTTTTAAATGTTTTAAATTAGTGGGAAATGAAAGATTTGAAGGGCTGAAGATGTGAATAAGGGTGAATATGACTTAAGGTGTGGGGAATCAGGTTATGGCGGGATGAGAATTGAGCCATCTACATTGCCATAAAGTGAAGAGTTGTCGCCGCAAAGATTTTTTGAAGGAGGGGATATTTATTACTGGTGGTTCTGATAGCTATTGGGAAAGCATTCCATAGTTAGGCAATAGAGAAAGAGTAGAGCATATGGCCAGCTGAGAGTTTTGGTTTATTTACTTGCAGGAGAAGTTGAATTTTGGATCCAAGCGGCCTATTTAGGTGGCCCAGGTCGAGCAGAATTAGCTGAAAAAGCAATCAGTGAGACAGGTAAGTATAGTAGAGTGCATTGTTACAGGAGAGTGTTAGAGACGTTTGACCATGATGTAAGAATAGCAGAGAATTTTGTTAGAGGCTAGATATCAGTTATGGTTTAATACAGAGGAGTAGACTAGGTGGGAGATAGAGTGGAGACAGAACTTGCGAGTGCCAGGGCAGTAAGATGTTAGGGTGAATTAAGGAGCGGTGGTCATGAACAGTGCAGTGGATGAAATGCCTCTTCAGTCCCAACAGTACTAATAAGTGACCAAGGAGGGTAGTGTGGGCAGGAAATCTAGAAACTAGAAGCAAGAGGAAAGGGGGTTAGACTTGAGCAATGGTGATATACGAGGGACCATAAAATTAACCTGAGGGAAAAACCTAGCAGAAAATGAAATATACAGTTCCATTTATACATATAGTGTATAGAAGGATAAACAGTCCTGGTACGGAGTTTGGACTCTCAAATACAAATGGGCAGTGGTTTCCCCTAGAATGTACATAATAGCTTCCCTAGTTAATGTTTCCTCAAACTTTCCTTACAGAAGATTGAAGCTATGAACTGTTGACAAGTCCTTTCTTGTTATCCAGTGTTTGATTTCCCTCAGCCTTCATTTAGCTACTGTGTGACTCTTAGTAAGTCACTTAACCAGATACTTTAGTAGTGAGTCTAATACTTTGTCCTGTGTGTTGATCAGAAACTAATATGATGTATTATCTAGACCCATGGAGCTAGTGTTCTAGGCCTTGAAGAGTACCCTTGGGACTTTCTCCAAGGTGATCTTAGGGATGTGAGCATGCTAATGTGCAGGGGAAGTCAGGTGGGAATCAGGGTGTAAAGTTAGAGCTAACTTTTATCACTGATTATGTCCTCTGGGGACGAATATGTGTTGTTATTACATATTAGCTCATTGTATTGCTGGGTATTGCTTCAATGGTTTCTGACATACTTACAAAAGTCCTTTTGGTTGTCCTTTACATAGTTGTAAATTTTCAGTTCATTCTTATTTTTGGAGGATTGCATTCTGCTTCTAAGCTCTTTGCTTATTTTTTGAGTTCATTTTTAAAAGTTGTGGTATTTAGTTTATTTTTACTGACAATATTATTGTATAGTTTGTTGATGTCAGGATTCCATCATAGTGGTTTATTCCTAAACTTAGCATTGTATTTGTGTCTTATGGGGACTGTTAAATCAATGTAAGCATTTATGTGGACATAGAAATTGTCTGTAAATAGCAGTGTGTGAGACAGTATGGTGTTATTGAAGGGAGGGCATACAAAAATTTCATCAGGTCACCAACTAGCTGTAATAGAGTTGCCCTTGAATAATCTCTAAAGACAGAAGGGTTTGATGATAGATCAGGTTTAACCTCCATAGTGAATTGTATTGAATGGTGGTTTGATCATATTTTTTGAGTCCCTAGTTAAGACTTGAAGAAATAAGTCCACAAAACTAGAATTTATGACATTCCACAAGTGTTTTGCTTCCTTATTTGTAGTAATGTAGATAACTCACTGAAAGTCAGGATAGTTCAAATCCCCCAGATGAATGAAATGCTATTCAATGGTGAAGAGTTCTCGTATGTTTAGATATGTTTCATGGGTGGCAGGTGATATGGAGGATGCATGGTATTTGGCTACAGTATGGTATGTATTGTTATGCCTTTTGAGTCTTGATGTGGTTTGGCTTTTTAGAAAAATGGAAATGCTACCAACAACACAGTCATGTTTGGAAGTGAATGTCAACAAACAGAAGTCAGTGAAACCCAGCACTTAGCTGGTACTATCACAACAATGAAACGCTGTTTCAGTAGTGATGTAGGTATTTCATTTCCTGATATCAAAGGAAGGGAAAGACCACCCACTTTTTTAAGCTTAATGTCTCACATCAGTTGCAGAGGAAGTTGTCTACATTTGTATGATGTACCACAGACACAGAGAAATTTGTAGTCAGGAGCTCAGGCTGCTGTAAACAAGACAGCGGGGCGTGAAACTGTTTTCCATTGTCTTTATTGCAGAGAGGACGAGAACTTACACTGATTCACAGCTGTTTCCAATGTAGCCATGCCCTTCATAGCAAAATGGAGCAATTAGATCAGTCAATGGTTCAAAGGCAGTTGTCATCTCTTTTGATGAATTTACATAAGCACCATTGTAGTACTGAAATGCTAAGCTTTAAACTTTAAATGTTTGTTGTTTATATTACTTTACATTTAAGATAATCTGAATCTGGTATCAAAGATGTCTGTGACATTTAGAGAAAAAATAGAAAATATTTTTTCTTGTAAAGTATCAGTAGATTTACCAAAGTATATTGGGGGGGGGGGGTCTATCAATTCATCTTGGACTACAAAAAGATACATTGAACAAAGGCTTGCAATTTAGCAACTGTTTTGGTTGCAGCTGTACAATTCCTTAGTATGCTATAAAATAAGCCCTGAGACACACACAAATGAGGGCCATTCAAGAAATAAAAGAAGCAAACCTGTAACAGACAGTATATAAGATGACAGTGACTGACACTAATCCATTTATATATCAATGGGATGGGAATGCTTTCACTACTTCCTTATGTCTAGCATGACTCATATAAAGCAGACTTGAAATGGATTATGGGAAAGAGAAAGGATTGAAGAAAAATAGGATTACATTGATATGTCAAGGCCCACTGACAGCCATTTTGCAGAAAATATATTAAAATTCTATGAGAAGCAGTCAGAGTGATTTTGAGATGTTAATGATGTAGAAAACAGAGACAGAGTGAAAAAATTGATTTTTTTTCAGTTCTAAAGTGGAGTTTTCCTTTAAGCAGCAGACTTTTATATTACCTTGATTTGGTCTATTTTGGTAGCTTCAGGAGACTGACCTTGCCATAAAAGGTACTATGGGGAGGGATAAAATATTGGTCAATATACGAAAGCCATGTGTAAAGAGGTATAGATCATCCCTTGTAAAGCAGGCTAGGGATGTCAGTCCTTTTGTCCCAGATTGGTATTAGTTGGACACCCTTAGAATGACACAAAAAACTGAGACAATACTTAAAATCAATTATTTTTATTTGCACTGTGGCATCATTCTTAGTGATAGTAGGATACAGCACAAGACTAGTTTCATACCAGCATTAAGTGCACATACTGAGAATATTTTTTGTGAGTGTGTGTGTGTGTGTGTGTGTGTGTGTGTGTGTGTGTGTGTAAAACTGAGTGTGCGCCTCTGCATGTTTATATGTATATACATAACTAATGAATACGGATAGACATAGTGGCTTTGTGCCCCTCTACTATCCTACTCATACTTACTAATCATAAACCAAACCCTACCACTTTCTCTAGCCCCTTTCCCAAAAGCACTACAACACAAAACACAACACACTGTGACACACACACACACACACACACACACACACACACACACACACACACACACACACACACACCTCACAGAGCCACACTTACACAACAGTAAACCTATCTCTTTACCGTTAGAGTAACTAGCAAACACTTGCACATATACTCCTACCCTAATGCTGACACATTTGTTATAGCCAAAAGTTCTAGCATTAGTAAAGATCTCCATATACCTCCAACCATGCAAACCTTGCACACTCCACAGGGAATGTTGATGTTCCAGTATCAACATTTCCAATTAGTAAACATCTCTATAAACCTCCACGTATGCAGACCTCATGCACTCCACATAGAATGTTGATGTTTCAAGCATACTCATTTCTAATTAGTAAACATCTCCATACACCTCCAAGCATGCAAACCTCACACACTCCACATGGAATTTTGATGTTCTCAGCATCAACATTTCCAATTAGTAAACATCTTCATATACCTCCAAGTGTGCAAACCTTGTACACTACACAGGGAATGCTAATGTTCTAAGCATCAACATTTGCAATTAGTAAACATCTCCATATACCTCCAAGCATGTAGAACTCACACACTCCATATGGAATATTGATGTTCTCAGCTTCAACATTTCCAGTTAGTATACATCTCCATATATCTCCAAGCACATACACCTCACACACTCTACACTCTACATGGAGTGTTGATGTTCCAAACATCAACATTTCCAATTAGTAAACATCTCCATATACCTCCAAGCATGCAGACCTCACACACTCCACATAGAATGTTGATGTTCCAATCTGTGATACCCACCACTGCTGCCAATATTTGATGTCACCAGTATGTGTCATCCCCATGCTGGGCAAGTAGTCAAGAAGCCTGAATCCGCGCCACTGATACCGGAAAGGTATGTACACTTGGAATACATATGGATACACTCAGTATTTCCAGATGCAGACCTCTCTGCATCAAGTACAATTTCCCTTAAGATCACCCTCAGCCCAGGGTCTGGATGTCTCTATATCTCTCTCTCTCCTGGTCCCCAATAAGATTCCCCACTGGTACATCTGTAAGGTTAGTTCCTCAACTGAGCATTCAAGCCAAGTCTTCCAGCACCTTCTCTGTAAATCCACACACACACACACACACACTCACACACACACACACACACACACACACATACACACACACACACACACACACACACACACACACACACACACACACACACTTGCACAACAGAAAACATATCCCTTTACCGTTAGAGTAACCCTAACCAGCAAACACTTGTACATACACTCTTACCCTAATGCTGACACCTTTGTTATAGCCAAAAGTTCTAGCATTAGTAAAGATCTCCATATACTTCCAACCATGCAAACCTTGCACACTCCACAGGGAATGTTGATGTTCCAGCATCAACATTTCCAATTAGTAAACATATCCATATACCTCCAAGCATGCAGACCTCACACTCCACATGGGACTTTGATGTTCTCAGCCTCAACATTTCCAATTAGTAAACATCTACATATACCTTCAGGCATGCAGACCTCACACACTCCACATGGACAGTTGATGTTCCAAGCATCAGCATTTCTAGTTAGTAAACATCTCCATATACATCCAAGCATGCAGACCTCTTGCACTCCGCATAGAATGTTGATGTTCTCATTATCAACATTTCCAATTAGTAAACATCTATATAAACCTCCAAGTATGCAGACCTCACATACTTCACATGGAATGTTGACATTCTTAGCATCAATACTTCCAACTAGTAAACATCTCCATATACCTCAAAGCATGCAGACCTCACACACTCCACATGGAATATTGATGTTCCAAGCATCAACATTTCTAATTAGTAAACATCTCCATATACCCCCAGGCATGCAAACCTCATGCACTCCACATGGAACATTGATGTTCTCAGCATTAACATTTCCAGTTAGTAAACATCTCCATATACCCCCAAGCATGCAGACCTCACACACTCCACATGGACAGTTGATGTTCCAAGCATCAACAATTCCAGTTAGTAAACATCTCCATATACATCCAAGCATGCAGACCTCTTGCACTCCACATAGAATGTTGATGTTTCATGCATACACATTTCTAATTAGTAAACATCCTCATACACCTCCAAGCATGCAGACCTCACACACTCCACATGGAATTTTGACGTTCTCAGCATCAACATTTCCTATTAGTAAACATCTCCATATACCTCCAAGTGTGCAAACCTTGTACACTCCACAGGGAATGTTGATGTTCTAAGCATCAACATTTGCAATTAGTAAACAGCTCCGTATACCTCCAATCATGCAGAACTCACACACTCCACATGAAATGTTGATGTTCTCAGCTTCAACATTTCCATTTATTATACATCTCCATATATCTCCAAGCACATAAACCTCACACACCCTACACAGTACATGGAGCGTTGATGTTCCAAGCATCAACATTTCCAATTAGTAAACATCTCCATATATCTACAAGCATGCAGGCCTCACACCATTCACATGGAATGTTGATGTGTCCAGCATTTCCAATTAGTAAAAATCTCCATATACCTCCAAGCATGCAGACCTCACACACTCCACATAGAATGTTGAGTTTTTAAGCCAAGTCTTTCAGCACCTTCTCTGCAAACCCACACACACACACACACACACACACACACACACACACACACACACACACACACACACACACACACACACACACACACACGCACACACACACACACACATACACACACACACACACACACACACACACACACACACACACACACACACACACACACACACACACACACATGGGAAAGTCTGGCACAGGTTTACTAGCTATGCCCCCTTCTCTCCAGACTATAAGGAAGATTCACAGATACCAAACACTCTACAATCGGCCACTGTAAGGCCCTTAACAAAGGGTGTTCAATTATACTGTGCAATATTACATTAATACAAATGGTAGTAGATCACCAAGATGGCTAGGCCTTCTGGAGTAGCCCACACAATGTCACCAAATAAATATAAGTACTCTCAAAGGTTAATACTTTCTAAAAAAGGCCAGCCGCAATGAAAAATATAAATATATTTAATAATAAATAATAAAAGTACATGAAAATACTGAATGCATATTCACATTAAACCACAGAGTTCAAATCACAGGAAATATTGAAAAGAACATTCAAGGACAGACTCAGACAAATAAAGAAAACAATATCCAAACTAAGTTTCACTATATTCCTGACTGAATCTAAGAAAATGTTACTGTTCCCTAGTTAAATTACTTATATGGGCAGGGCAAGATAAAATACTTTCTAGTCAGGAACCAAACAGAATACTCCACATTCTGGAATTATTCCCTGTAAAATATTATACCCCACAATATCTCCTTTTGAAGTTTGAGACAGAAATGTAGCAAACTGCTACAAGAGATATTGAAATGTTTATGGCAGTGCCTGGAGGCCTCTCCTCTTTTCACTGAGCTAATGAACCAAGGCTCTGGCCCAGACCCAGTGTCTCCAGTCCTACTCAGCACTGTAGGGTGGAATTTAATGATTTAACAGCTCATTTACATTTCCCTTATTCTTCTTATAATGTCAGCTGGTTAACCATTGCAGTGCCAGTGTCCTCTATTGAAACATATACATTTAATTCACTTACCATAATACATGCACATTTCTCTTCATTTCAGCAAGGTGCACTGTTGATACATTTTAACACAATTATAGATGTGTGTGTGTGTGTGTGTGTGTGTGTGTGTGTGTGTGCTTTATAATCACTTGATATTTTTGTTTTGGCTGTGTTGTTGGTGGTAGCATGTTCTAAGATGCCAAGGTGCACCAAGGCTTATAAACTCATAAGGCTTAGCTATATCCATCTGTCTATCTATCTATCTATCTATCTATCTATCTATATGTGTGTCTATATCTTTCTATATAGCTATATATATATATATATATATATATATATATATATATATATATATATATATATATATATATATATATATATATATATATATATATATATATATATATATATAAATATATATATATATATATATATTTATATATAAATAGATATATATATATATATATATATATATATATATATATACATATAGCTCTAATTTGGTCTACCAAAATTTTGATTTGCTGAAAATCACAGCAGAGAGACAACAAGAACACTGAAATCAGACATCACCAAACTGTCACATTCCTGAAGTTTAGATCAAAGAAACACCAGCTGTTCATGTCTCACAGTGCTCAGAGCTTCAGAATGGAGATCATGGTACAATGAGGATCAGAAAATGTACCCTGTTCCTCACTGTAGTGTGATCTCAAAGTTGGTATATATAATTTGCAGGGGGTGTGTGGGACACAGAAAGGGCTTGCCCCCCTTGCAAATAATGTAAGAAAATTAATGTTTTTGTAGCAGCTGGTGTTTCATTGATCTAATTAGGGAATGTGATGGTTTGGCGATGTCTGATGTTGGTGTTCTCATTTTGCTGCTGTGATTTTCACTAAATTAAAATTTTGGGAAGACCAAATTAGTCACACACACGTGCGCACGTGCGCTTGTGCATTCACACTCACACACACATACACACACACACACACACACACACACACACACACACACACACACACACACACACACTGGAAAACAAAAATCAAGTCCAGCAAGATATTACAAAATCCAATTACTTTTATTATGAGACCCAGCTTTTCAACAAAGGCTTTGTTAATGTTGTGGGATGGGGGGGCTTAAACAAATTATTGAAATGAAAAAGGAAATGTCAGGTGATTATAAAGCACAAATCAATTAAGTCAGTTAAAAAATAAATAAATAAATAAATACCAGCTGAAAAAATGTAAATCATATGAAGTCAAAATGTATACACATTGTGAAATATGAAAAGAGAGATGTGAAACAATATAAAATAATAAAGAGCTTAACCATGTGATATATAATGTTGTTACAATTTTAAATATGGGGGCATAATTTTACCACAAATGAATCAATCTAATTCACTGTATTAAAAAAGCAAAAAAAAAAAAAAAAAAAAAAAAAAAAAAAAATATATATATATATATATATATATATATATATATATATATATATATATATATATATATATATATATATATATAAAGACAAAAAATTGTACTATAACAACATTCAGAACACGGCAGCATAGCAAGCTCCACCATGGCAGCATATCAAGCTGCCATGGAGCTCGGGCTGAGAAAACAAAATGGCTGCCTTTATTTTAAGCTCGCTAAACATCACTTTTGCTGTTTAACGAGTGTAAAATGTAAACAAAAAACAAGACAACAAAAAACGTGTGTGTGTATGTGTGTGTGTGTGTGTGTGTGTGTGTGTGTGTGTGTGTGTGTGTGTGTGTGCGTGTGTGTGTGAGAGAGTGTGAGTGAGTGAAGTGAGAAAGCAATCCAACAATCCCCTAGTAGCATGTGTGAGAGTGTGAGAGAGAGAGAGTGAAGAGAGAATGATCTGCCAGCACTTAGAGAATGGGCTGTCTGTATTTTATATTCAAAATATATTAAAAAAATAAAATAGTACTCAAAAAAATACATAAGTCAGCAAAACATAACAATTTTACAGAGACCCCATTCCCTAAGTGCAATAATGCCCTCCAGGGTGTGTGTTAATTTGTACCTAATGCACTTCCAGGGGTGTAGAGGCCTTTTGCCTATGGCGTCAGGCCTCACAACACCCCTGGGTGGGCATTAATTACACATTAACACACACCCTGTTGGGCATTATTGCTTGCCTAAACCGTGCTCTACTTCAGTTGATGACCTTCCAAGCGAGTACCTAAAAATAGCAACCAATAGCACTGCCTGTTCTGTCTCAATCCTTATAAATAGGCCAGTCCAGGAATCTCTCATTCCCTCTCTATGGAAAACAAGTCACACATTATTCCTCTGCACAAAGGGAAACGTTCAACAGACATCACTAACTTTAGACCTATAGCAATATTATCCCCCTCTCCAAAATACTTGAAAAATGTATTTAAAAACAATTGCTAAACTGTCTCCTGCAGGAAGAGCTCCTATCCCCCATAGAACATGGCTTTCTTCCTTCCCATACTGCTAACACTGCACTTCTAACCTTTACAGATACTGTCAATAAAGCTAGAGATAATGACAAACTAGTCTCCTCCTTATTTCAGGACTTGTCTAAAGCCTTTGAAACAGTTCATCACAGGCTCACAGCAAATTTCTACTTCAGATGTCCTCCCTTGGTCTATCTCAGACCACCCTTTTATGGTTCAAAAGCTACTTGTCTAATAGGTATCAATCAGTAAAATAACACCCCACCCTCTCTCCATACCGTCCAGTCCCTGCCAGTGTACCACAAGGCTCTGTCTTTGGCCCCCTCCTCTACAACATTCTCACCAACTCCCTTTATACATCCACACAACAGGCCTCTCTAATACAATAGGCAGATAACTCCACAGTCATATGCACATCAGGCAACCTGGCACATCTCCAGACAATTACTCTGGAAACTTTAACAGCTGATGAAACATGGATTTTTAACTCACAACTCATACTCAACACCCACCCCAAAGAAAACAAGCTATTTATTTTTTCCCCAAATCCCTCCCTCATGAAAACCAAAATGTAAACTCCCCTCTCTTAATAATACAGCCATTAAAGTCACTTCTCATAGCAAATTATTATGTATGATAGTGGACAATAATCTTTAAATTTGAACTGCATATACATAATTGCATAAAGAAGTACCAAAAAATAGTGATGCTATACAGAGCCAAATCTTTCTCAGCAATGCAACTAAAACTACATTTTCCACAACTTTGTTGTTCCCATCCTTACTAACCTCCAATTATCACAAAAAAACAAAACTTGAACAATGCTATAATAAAGTTGCTAAATTTGCAGCAAATACCCCTTTCAGAACCCACCACTGTATAGCACTAAAAAGTCTAAATTGGTTAGAACTGCCATATCAACTAACATATACGCAGCTTCTTAACACCTATAGTTATCCGGCATCCATATGATTGTCCAGCACTAAATATCTTTCTATATAACTATGTTTTCTTTTGGTCATTATGGTCCAGTGGCCAAAAATTCCTCTCTGTCCACAAATATATCAAATCTACTGGGAATGGTCTGTACTCATACCATGTTGCTAAGGCCTGGAACTCTTATCTGTATCCATCAGGTCAATACCCTCTCTCCAGTCCTTTAAAACCATTCTGAAAGACTTCTTAGACAAAATCCATCTCTGTTCTTTCTTATCCCCAGGATAAACTATATTGCTAAATATGAACAAGTGTGCCTGTTCAAACCCTAACTTCCCATTCTTCAGTCATTTTTTACTTCCTCCCTTGACTCTGAATCTAAATATGTGATAACCCTGTTTATTCACCCCTTCATATTTCAGCTCCTTTTTGTATTATACTAACTTGCTCTTAATTTCTCTAAACAAGCTAAAATTTCCTAAATATTACATCATTATCATAAAAGGTGTACCTATTCTTAATAAATGCATTCACGTTATGTCTAACTTGGTATAATAATTTAAACAGCAGATTTTTTTTTTATTATTATTTTTGAAAATTATCATTCTTAAAATGTTTTTGTAATACTTTGGAGCTTTTCTCCACACTCCTCTGCTACAAAAATGGGTGCCTAACCAGTGTTAATAAATAAAATAAAAATAAACAGTGACACAGCCAGCCGCCTAGCAGTGCGAACATTGGCTCTAGATAATTGCCATTGTTGAAGTGACAGCCTGGCCACATGTGCAAAAGTGGGGAAAGATATTTTGGATGGATGGATAGATGCATTAAAACACACAAGTAAATCTCCTTCAATAACCAGATACTACTGCTGCAAATTACCAGCTCTTTCTGAATCACAGACATATCGTAATAGCCCACTGAAACTCTTCTTTTAGCTACTATACTTTGTTTTTTGAATTGAGTACATGGCCATTAATGTTATATTTTATTTTAGAAGAAATAAAGTAGCTGTTTAAGACATTAGGGAAATATGTGTCTTAAAGACTGGAGTTGCACTAGTCCTAATATTGTTGAGGAGGAGAATCAGATGGTGGGAGCGATGGTGAAGGGAAATAGAAGAAACAACTCTGCATACAGATATAACGGAATTGATCAGTGTTCTCACAATTTCCATAACTTGTTTACTTACATTTATCTGTTCATTGGGCTGGAGGACTGGTAGAGGACCCTTTTAGGAAATGACCTGCATCACCGACAGACAGCAAACAATCAAACAGTTTTAATAATATGAGAATTAACAAGCGATGTGTTGAATAAGCTCTGAAAAACTGAAAGGTAATCAAAGTAAATGGAGCAAAATAGGTCTCCAAGGAAAAACCCACAAAATATACATATTAAGATGTATCGACAATAACACTTAAAAGCAGTCATTTTTTGCGATATGTTATTTGAAAGATAATCTAATACATAGTCTAATTTAACACACACACACACACACACACACACACACACACACACACACACACACACACACACACACACTCTATTAGCTCTCACTCTCAATATATATATATATATATATATATATATATATATATATATATATATAAAAGCACATATGTTGCACACACTATATAACACATATATGTATAACATATATGTAATATAGTTTATATATGTGTATATATTATACATACATATGCGGGTATGTGTGCATACATATAAATATATGTGTGTGGCGTGTGTGTCTTGCGTCTTGGCAGCAGCGTGTGTGTGTGTGTGTGTGTGTGTGTGTGTGTGTGTGTGTGTGTGTGTATATATATATATATATATATATATAAATATATATATATATATATGTACATATATATATATATATATATATATATAAATATATATATATATATATATATGTACATATATATATATATATATATATATATATATATATATATATATATATATATTTATATATATATATGGATCCCCTTTATAACATCAACTTACCATTTCATCGACTTTCATAACAGTGAGGCCACATTGTCAAATGTTTCCAGTCATTAACTCCTGGAACATCGAATTTTCTCTCCAGGAAAGTAACCACTTGGCCACCATGGTAAACTTGCCCTTTTCTCTGCTGTAGTGTGATCTTGGAGTTGGTATATTTAGTTGGGGGTGTGTGGGGGGTTTAATTTGCTTATGTTTCTAATTTCATTGTTGGTGGACTGGCTTTGTACCATAGGAATAGAGGACTGCAACAGTCAACCCTCTGCACAAAGGGGCCCATCAACTGACCCAGGTAACTACAGATTCATAAGCTTGAACAGGTTTATCTGCAAGGCCATGAAGAAAATTGTCATAGACGTTATCAATAACAACATAGGAAATCTCCAAACACTGGATAGACACAATTTGTCTTTGTCAAGAGGAGGTCTTGTTTGCCTCAATCAAGTACTTCTTTGAAAAAGTAATGAGATCCATGGATGAGAGTAAAATGGTACACACCATTTATCTAGACCTGTCTCCTCCACACTCAGGAATCATAGATAAACTTACTGAATTAGGCATAAACCCCTACATTGTCAGATGGCTAGCAAACTGGCTCATTGACAGGACACATGTTGTTCCGATAAGAAACTTGTTACCAGAGGTATGCCACATGGCTCAGTGCTGGGATCTCTCCTGTTTGGTAAATTCTTCTCTGAAATGAAGGCCAATATCGGGAGCCTCTGGTTCACCAAGTTCGCTGATGACTATCAGCTGGGAGCACTCACTGAATCCCCAAATGATGTTGAAATCCTATAAACAGGCCTAAAAATAACAAATGACTGGTGCCAAAGCCATGGTCTGTGACTAAATCCTAAAAAATATGTAATCATACACTTCAGTAAATTAGATATCCCTGCAAATGATAATGTTGATAGCACACCCTGAAAGTACAGTTGTGAGGGACCTAGGATAGTAACCTAAATTTTGACCACACGATAGCTACGGTAGTGAGGAAATCCTTCTGTGTGGCTCAACTTATAAGTAAAGGCATGGTATCAAGATCAAAGGAAGTCACAGTGCTATTGGACTCAGCACTCAACAGTCCCATGATCGAGTACAATGCTCCCTTCTGCATATACCTAACCAGGCACTTACACCAACTGGAGTGGCCCCAGAGGTTTCTCACTAAAAAAAATACAAAGTGTAAGACACATGCCTTATGTAGACCAACTAAAGGCCCTATCCCTTTACTCCATCTCATATCATTTATTGAGAGGTGACTTATGCCTGACCTACAAGGCATTCTGTAATCTAGCCCTGATGAAATTGTTACATATTTGCAAGAAACATTATATGCGGGCTATGCGTTCCACAGTCAGCCTTAGTTGTGACTTCAACAGAACTTGCTGGAGAGACAGATTTATATATCAAAGGCTACCTCATCTATGGAATAAACTTCCCATCTTTATAAAACAAAGCCTATCCCTCACTCTCTTCAAAAATAATTTAAATAAATGGATGGGGATCTGTAATTTCTCTCCTGGAGTACTGCCCATGTCCCTTATGGACAGAGGTATTCTGTAAAATTATTCAGGGCTCCAACACTTAAAGACCTATTACCCTGATACCCCATCCCATATATGGGGAATTAAGATATAAAATTATCATATCTTGGGTATTATTGGCTGTGCTTGTAAAGGCTCTTGTACCATTAGCTAAGTAATTACTTCTGAATCTGTGAACCTATTTATACATAAATATGTATATACACGTGTGTGTGTGTGTGTGTGTGTGTGTGTGTGTGTGTGTGTGTGTGTCTAGATATGTCTGTATGCGCTTATATATATATATATATATATATATATATATATATATATATATATATATATATATATATATATATATATATATATATGTATTACATATACATATATATATATGTATTACATATATATATATATACATATATATGAACAAATGCATATATTAATATATCTATCTATATATACTACATATATCTATATATATATATATATATATATATATATATATATATATATATGCATACACACACACACATACACATATATGTACACATATATGATGCAGATATGTGCATGTATGTGTGTATATCTGCATCTGTACATATCTGTGCATATATATATATATATATATATATATATATATATATATATATATATATATAGCTATATACAAACATTATATTTGTGTCTATATGTACACACACATACACACGTGGATTCTCAGTTATCTGCATAGTTGCATGTGCCAGTCTTCTTCTTTCAGCTGCTCCCGTTAGGGGTTGTCACAGTGGATCATCTGTTTCCATTTCTTCCTGTCCTCTGTATCTTGCTCTGTCACACCAACCACCTGCATGTCCTCTCTCACCACATTCATAAACCTTATCTTAGACCTTCCTCTTTTACTCTTACCTGACAGCTCCACCCTTAGCATCCTTCTCCAATATGCCCAGCATCCCTCTTCAGTACATGTCCAAACCAATGCAATCTTGCCTCTCCGGCTTTGTCTCCAAACCGTCCAACCTGTGCTGATGCTCTAATATACGCATCCCTAATCCTGTCTATCTTTGTCATACCCAATGCAAATCTTAACATTTTTAACTCTGCCACCTCCAGCTCTGACTCCTGTCTTTTCATCATTGCCACTGTCTCCAACCCATATAACATAGCTGGCCTCACTACCTACTTATAGACCTTCCCTTTCACTTTTTCTGGTAGCCGTCTGTCACAAATCACTCCTGACGCTCTTCTCCACCCACTCCACCCTGCTTGCACTCTCTTCTTCACCTTTCTTCCATTCTCATCATTACTCTGAACTGCTGATCCCAGGTATTTAAACTCATCCATTTATGGCAACTCTACTCCCTGCATCCTCACCATTCCTCTGTCCTCCCTGTCATTCACACACGTATATTCTGTTTTAGTCCTGCTGACCTTCATTCTTTTCCTTTCTACAGCATACCTCCACCTCTCCAGTATCTCCTCAACCTGTTCCATACTCTCACTACAGATCCCAATATCACCTACAAACATATGGCTGTATGTATCAGTATGGTATAAAAAACAAGTAATCTCCGTGGTATTCCCGAAGTCTCAAAACAACCCATTAAAGTGTAGTGGGCCCAAAAACAAAACAGTATAATAACTTCTCTGTGTGGAAGATTTTCAGTCCATATATTTTTATTTATTTTTTTTTTAATATTTCTTGTTAATCACTGTATATTAATCAGATCAGACAATAGTGGTAGAAGTAGCAAACTTAAACTCGTCTTAAGTCAAAACAAAACAAAACAAAAAATAATAATAGAAAATATATAATTGTACAGCATTACTAAGTATTTGAAAGCAATCCAAGCAAGGCAGGCAGTCTGTTTCCAGTCGAAAATCCTTTATTAAGTACACAGACAAGTGATCCAAGTAAAACAAAAAAAAGACACACAGGTTTTAAGTTCCAGATCCTGGATCGCATAGACATGGGTGATCTTGAAGGAGAAATCCTGAATATTCTGGAGAAACATGAATTCATGCTGCAATTAAAGCTGAACTCTTTTAGGAATCCTGGACTAAACTACTACTGTTTAATTAAAAGTGCACTGGAACTTAGAAAATTGCCACATTGTTTACATGACTAATTGTATTTTATTTTATTTTATTCTACCAGTTGGTTTTAAATACCATTTTAAATCAGTTGTAATTTAAGTGTATATTTTGTTTCCATCATCATGCATACATTTTTAATTATTTTTATTTTTTTCTGGTTCTTTTTTCCACTTTATTCAAAATGATGTGTAATAACATTACTAACTAATTATACAATTATATATATTTTATAGATTGTTTTAGGGTTCTTGTACACAGACCTGAAGAAGTCTAGAAGGACGAAAGCGATCTTTGTTAACAATAGGTTATGAAAATAGAAGCTGATTTTTACATGCAAAATTTATATGTATATATTTCTATTTATTTTTTGATTGCCAAATTAACTAAGGTTGATGTATTTCCAGCCATGTAGTATATTGTCTTGGATAAAATCACAGACTATAAATCTACTTAATAATCTGGTTAAATAAGAGGTACCACACCATTATAAATTTTATTTAAAGTGCATAAGGGTTATATATTATTATGACAGCTACTAAGTAGGGTAGGACCAGCTTGAATGTCACACTGATGGGGAAGGGATGTGAATTTAACATGTGTACCAATAACACTTTGTTTTACAGCACAATAAACCACTCCCGTGCCTGATAAAAAGTATATATATATTTAGAAAGCTTGTGAGGAAATTATTACTCTATTTTTGTTTTACTTGGATCGTTTGTCTGTGTACTTAATAAAGGATTTTCGACTGTAAACAGACTGCCTGCCTTGCTTAGATTACTTTTGAATACTTAGTAATGCTGTACAATTATATATTTTCTATTATTATTTTTTGTTTTGTTTTGTTTTGACTTGACGAGTGTAAGTTTTCTACTTCTACTACTATTGTCTGATCTGATTAATATACAGTGATTAACAATAAATATATGGATTGACAATCTTTCCCACAGAGAACTTTCTTATACTGTTTTATCAATATGGTATAATAACAAAGCTGTCTGAATGCTGCCCCTTTAAATGGAGGCGGTCTTTTCTCCACATATTTTACTTCCTGTGCTCTGAAAATGAAACTAAAAAAATGCAGTTGCTGTTAACAAGGCCAGCAGTATACACTCATGTGGTTAAAATCAGCAGTTTATTTACTTAAAACCCTTGATTTTAGATTCTGGACACTATTTCTGCAGACACCGTGTTAACAGGATTTGATACAAAACAAAAAATAATGTTTTCCTGACAGTAGCCTGGAACTTCCTTACCAGGGTTACACAGTGAATTAACTGTTGGTTGTTATGGTTTGAAGATCCAAGAGAGTGAAGCTCAAATTTTAGGGAGAAAGAAGAAATGCAGGCGATGAGTTCAGCAAATGGAATAACAGAGCAGTGCTGTGGGGAGCACAGACGGAAACTAAAGTTGTTTTGCCAGGAGGATGAAGCTTTTATCTGTGGCCTGTGTGTTTCAAGACATTCTAACCACCATTTTGTGTTCTTGCAAGAGGCAGTGAGCATGTATAAGGTAAGGGGCATTTAATAATGGCTAGCATTAAGTAACATGTTCCCAGCACAGAATGTGCATTTTATTTCTGCAAATGAAGTGGGTAGTGTTTAGTTATTTTATTTTTCATTAATGGGTAGGTACTGCAAAAAATGTCCATGCTTTCATGCAGAAACTGTGACTATTACTTGTATGAGCTTTTACTTCTGTGATTTATATAGGATCCCTAGCTGCCTAATAGCTTAGATACTGGGAAAAGTTCAGCAAGCCTTATTAGGGGAAGAAACTTCAGTGGCTATAGATTTCCCAAAACAACTTGAATCTGTAATAGGAAACTTAATCTGACACAGTATAAAGCCATTTTTTTAATGCTTAACAAAGACATTAGAATGCACAGCCTGATTAAAGGTTAACTAAGGCATCCAACTTTCTGCAACACAGCTTGCTAGAGATCAAGTTAGAAAGTATGTACTGAGTCCCTCTGTGAAGGGGGGAGTGGTTTTCTTCTCTGTACAGACAGTGAGAACCCATGTAAATTACTGTATACAGGCTCTGGAGACCTCATCATTCTAAGGATATAGATTGGCGAGTGGTAGTTCTGAGGAAGGTAACAGAGTCTTGCAAGATCTTCACAAGAAACCATTTAAGAAAGATTAAATAAATAAATAAAATGTTTTATAGCAGGCTGCTGATGAAGAGGGTAAGTTTCTGTCTGTACTGCTGGTAACCTCAGTTTTATTAGTGAATTGCTGATAGACTTATAATCATAATGTCAAAGATGGACTTTTTTCTGGAGAGTGTGAGTGTTTTATTTATTTATTTATTTATTATTGTTTGGGTTTTTTTCCTGCCTGGCAACTAAGATTTTCACTTGGCAGGGCCATATACTGGGGCAGTTCAGATGGGTGTTCATAGCAAAACTATGTGTGAGGCAGCACATGTATGTAAACTGCATTGCCATCCCTGCACATGGTACTAAGGCAGCAGGAGAAAGGGAAATCATTCAGCTCACAGGATGTTACTTTACTGCACTGAATTGCACCTGTCTGCTTTGGGTAAAATGCTGGTGACCGCTGGTCTTTTGGGAGAAGGTGTTGCACTTATGAAAAAGCATGTTGTGTTGTTAAGTTGACAGACACAGGACAGAATTGTTTAAGTACCTAGAAGGATACTGGCAGTCAATAAGTAAGTACCAGATCTCAGAAGAAGAGTTGGTTAAGAAAAGAAGAGGATGCAATTTGAAAGAAAAAAAACATGAATATCTCAAGTAGATGTTCAGGAAGTGTAATTTTATAGAAGGAGTAGAAGATGATTGGAACAACCTAACTGAGGTAGTAGTGTAGCCAAACACTAGTAATAGGTTCATAGGTTCATACTAGGCTATCTGCCCTAGGGCATTTATAAGCCTAGCCAGAATGTGTTTGGCTTTCGCCACCCATTTTAAATGTATTTTGCTATGCCCTTTTTCGAGGTTATAGGTTCATAGGTTCATACTAGGCTATCTGTCCTAGGGTATTTATAAGCCTAGCCAGAATAGTTTTAGAATAAATGACAAAAACACATGCCACTTCTTATGAGGGATGAGAACAAAAATAAAGTACCTGTTAGCTAAGTTAGAGCTGTAATGCAGTCTTAGGCTTATCCATCAGATATAGAAACAACCAAGCTAGACTGGGGAAATGGTTCTTTTCACCACGAGAATGTACATTTCCGTATCTTAGCCCCATGTAAATCATGAAAAGAGCCTGAAGTACTTTTGCCTGAAGGATTGTTCTCTTTTTCAGTAAGTAATGTGCCTACTGAATATGTGGGTTTATCTTCCCTGTTAAGATACAGTTCAAACAGATATATTCTCCTTTACACATTCAGAGTAAAATGTTACAGCCCACTGATTCTACAAGTCAGTCAAAGGAAATGCTCTGAAATAAGTCATCAGCATGACTGTTTTTGTCTGATACTCATACATGGGGAAAGACTTTTCAGCTGGCAAGCTTCTTACCTGGCATTTACTCAATTTGAGATAAGTTTTATGACACTAGTGTGTCTAAGAAAGGGGATATTTTGGAAGGGCCAGGAGTTGCTGAACCCCTTTGTAATACTCTAGCCATGTACCAGTTTGTAGGGAGCAAAACTGAAGGAACAGTATTTCAATGAGCTGACTCCGAATGAGAGAGACTAAGTTTTAATTCTGAAATATTTTATGGTGTAGAGCTAAAAATTACTTATATTAGTTCATAACTGTGAACCATTTGAATATTTTTGTATAGAGTTTACAAAAGGTATACACAGGACTAATAATGTTCAAAGCCTGAACAGAGAGCTTGTTTTTTTTTGGGTGAAAAGTAATTTATGCTACTTATCTGCAAATGTTTAAATATTATTTCAGATGTGCATCTCAAAATATATACCCCTTCTAAATAAGGATTCTATCCAAGCATCCAAAGCTGTTAGTAACTACGTGAACAGCCTCTATCTCAATTTTGTACCAATTTCACTAAATACCCATACCCCTTTTCCTTTCCTCTTAGTCCTATGCCTTCTTACATTAATCTTATATCTTAGTAAATAAAGTCCACTGTTAAGCCCTCTATCCAACTTTTTATCTTTTAAGCTTACAGTTAGTACTTCCACCTCCATTATATCTTGAGCTCCTTCATCCTGATCAGTAACTTCCACACTTACACGTAGCCACAAACTTATCTATTTCTAGCCATAGCCATACTATCAACTTCCCTCAATACAGCCTAAAGTAACTTTTCACACTATCTCCCCATCTCTATACGTCTCCTATCCCTGATCTTACTCACTGCTAATGCTTGATTTTTTTCATACTTTAACCCCTGCTACTTAAAGTAAAAAACTTTCTGTTTCTAAAGTTATTTGACAGTTCAGTTAGTAAGCTATCTCTCTAAACTGTTTTGTCAACAAATACCATTCCATAGCTACTTCATTACAAACATTAAAAGTTAATCTTTTCCTGATGGTATAAATGTTTTTATGGTATATCTCTTTTTGCCAATTATGTAACTTAATCCATGTTTAAAAATGCATGCTATGTATTTGTTGTTAATATTGCTTAAACTTCTAAAGTTCAAAGTTTGTACTGTGGAGCTTTTCTCCACAGGCCTCCTCTGAAAGTAGGTTTCTGACCCAGTCAGACTTTTTCGGTTACCAAATGTCATCTCTGTTTTCCCAAGTAAATGGTAACTTGGTCATATTCAGTGTAATGTGTGAATTGGCTATGCACATCCTCAATATGCAGAATTCTTTTCTCTATATTTTATTATTTTATGGAAGGGTCAGTTAAGTAACTGAGCAGATTCATCTTTGGAAAAAGCACATTTTACTGGAACTTTATTTATAGATTTGTGCAGAGCCTTAGAGAGTGCACATCTCAATATTTTACTAAAGAAGCTCATATTAGCTGGATTTGGTGCTAACACAGTGCACTGGGTTAGCATGCGTCTCTCAAATAGAATATTCATACTGCAGTCTGACACTATGAGCACCTTTTCATCAGGCATTTGCCAAGGCTCAATTCATGAACCAGCCTTTTTTCTTACGATTCACCAAGGACTCTGACACTGTCACACCCTCAAACATCTTCAAATATCATTATTGATGCAGATGATAATCCTACATAAATGCAACCTATCCCCGGTGATAGTGCAAAAAGGTTTGCAGTCAGATTTTAATATGCTGTTTAAGTTTACATGACATGATGAGTAGATCATATCTGTTGAATCTGGTGAACTTCTTCAAAAAGGTTACAGAGGCTGCAGACTGTGATCATGCAGTACACCTGGCGTATTTTGACCTGGCCATAGCTTTCAACACCATTCCCCATAATGGCATCATACAGACATTAAATGTTTTAAAAATTGACCCATGTGTGATAAAATGGAAAGCAAATTGGCTGAAAGACAGAACCTATACAGGGCTAGTTCAGGTGCCTCATCAAAATCAAAATTGTATGAATGTAAACAATAATATTATAAAGAAACTTTCTAGTCAAAAGGCTGATGATTTATATAAACCCATACATTTAATGGAGATTAAATTTCAACCTGAATAGAGTGCCGGGTATAGATAGAATTATTCCTGAAATTTGTGAGCATCATTCTTCAGATTTTCTTCTGATATTACATAAAGCATATTTGGAAATTGAAAATTTTAATATAATCCCTCTTGTCTGAAAATATTGTATTTCATTAATTCTAAAACAAAATAAATATTTCTTACAATGCTCTATCAACCTATTTCTCTTTTGAATGTTGATTACAAATGTATTTCCATTTTTGTAGAAAGATTAAAAAATAAGAATGCTAGATTTCATTAATTATGATCAAACTGGGCTTTATTTTGAAGACAGACCCAAGATTACATTAAACAAATATTAAATATATTGGACTGTGCTAATTCTAAAAACATTTAAAGTTGCATTTATTAGTCTAGCCAGAGAAAAAAAGCCTTTGATACTGTATTTGTTCTAACAATGTTGCTTATGTTAAACCTGATTCCTTCTTATCCCAAGCACTAATATTGGGAAGGGCACCAACTAAGACTGTCACTTATAGCAGTTATTCTTTACCTTGGCAATGGAACCACTTTCAGAAGCAGTTAAATACTAATGTGTCTGGTATTTCAATAAATCAAAGTTGTACCTCAAACATTTTACTTTTTGCATACAATATCCTCTTGAGTCTAATATTGATAAATCATCTGTTTAGACTCCTTGATTAAATCTTTTGAATTAATTTTAGGTTAAATGTAGTAAAGATAAAACAAAATCATTGCATGTAAACAAAATTGATACAAGTTTACTAGATTTATTTAATCTCAAAAATAAATATTTAAGAATACTAATTAAACATAATTTAGAGGATATCAAAATAAATATCAAACTATGAAATCATTAATCAAATAAAAGCTTTCATTACGAATTGGACTAAGTACTTATTGTATCAAAATGGTTTTACTTCCTAAATTGTTTACATTTAATTCAGTTCACTGCTGTTATATCAAGTAAATACTTAATGATTATCAAAATGACTTATTAATTTTTGTTTGAAAAAAATATAGCATATGCTCATCATAAAAGGCCTTGGAATAAGAGTGGTTTAAACTTTTCTGACACTGAAACTTTATAACTTATATTTTTAAAGTGACTACACATTGGTTAAATATCTCCTATAAGGCAAACTAGAAAGAGTTACATCTGGTTTTACTGAATGAGAAGAAACTATAAGTTTAGACTACCCAGTAACAATCACTGGTAATAAGGTATGGATAAGCATATCTAACTTTTTTGCAGTATAATTATAATCCAGCAGAGGTTCCAAATCTTAATACTATTTAAACATATGTTAGACAGTTTATATGTAAACATGTAGATAAAATGAAGTGGATATGTCTATTTCCATTTTGTACTACTAAAGGCTTTATTAACGGGACTAATAGGATCATAGGAGGTTGGATTAAAAGTGAGTAACTGGGAATCTAAAGGACTCATTGGTGGTTATAACTTTTTTTAAGGTTCTCAGTTTATGTTAACTGACTATTCCATATGAATTTGGTTTAATAAAGAATGAAGATGTTAGTAGCTCAAGGTATCCACAAGCAATAGTTGCAACTAAATTTGTACAATAATTATGTAAAGTTGGCTATAAAAGTAAAATTGGTAATTGTATTTTATCAGATTATTGTAATCTTCTCTTAAATTATAAAACTGATATAAATGTTAACTTTTAGAAGTGTATATATCAAAATGAATGTGAGTTATTCAGGGATTCAAATAGACTTTTGATTCTCTAAAACGTATAGATCTCCGTTTTAGAAAAGTTAGAAAAGTTATACATGGGAAAATTATTCATAGAGCTTTATTTACACTAAAGAAATTAATAAAATTATTAAAAATAATAAATTTAAATATTGGAGATGTAGCTCAGAAATTAAACCTAACTAGGAACATATTGCATAGTGCTGTCCTACACTTTGCAATTAGGAGAGAAATTGAAAATTGTATTCAAATTATTTGGTCTGATAATTTTCATTTTCCTAGAAGTATGACTCTTTTTGTAATAATTTGCCAATAACAGTTTAAAAAGCCAGTATCCATTATTATAGATCATTTTAGATAGTGCTTGGAAAACTATTACAAAAATGTAGGTGCCTCCTGAACCACCAAATGTAACTGATTTTTTTTTTTTTACAATACTAAGGATAATAAATGACAAGAAATCAACTTAATTAAATCAGAGGCTGGTGACAAATTACCTAATTTTAAAATTTGGCCTAAGATATCAGACATTTTAGTTTATATAAACTATTAAAAATCACACATTTTCTTTATTACTCTGTTATAATCTCTAGATTGATTGTGCTTTTTACAGATGCCCTAAATTTTCTTATGCAATAGTTTTGACAAACTTTGCTTAAAAGCCTAACATACTTTTTATAAACTGCATATAACTGTTTTAGTTAGATATTCGTTTTGTGTGCTTTTTAAAAGGAATATATGTGAAACTTCTTTATTGCATTGTTAATTTAATTGTGATAATTACAAAGACATGTTACATACATACATACATACAAATATTTCAAGCACAGGCACTAGCTTGCCAGTATACCAAAACACTTGTTCCCATAATAAGTGTCCAGGCTGTGCTTAAAAATATCTAAACTAGTACTTGCTTTAATGTAATTTGGTAGTCTGTTCCATGCATCAGCTACTCTGTCAGAGAACCAATTAGTACAGTTTTCATTCCTATAGAATCTTCTACATAGGTTATCTGATGATTCTCTAGTACTTTTTGATAAGCCCAAACATTCCCAGTGGTTGTTGTCTCTAAATGCCCTGTATAGCTGGATAAGATCTCCTCTTAGATATCTGTAAGAGGCACTGTACAAGTTCAGATATTTTAGTCTTTCCTAATAACTTAAATTTTCACATCCATGGGGGCCCTTGGTATATTTCCGCTGTACTGTTTCCAATTTACTCATGCTTGTTTTCTTATAGGGCTTCCGTATTGTTATTCCATACTCAAGTTTGGGTCTAATGTAACTAACAAACAATGACTTTGTTATTTTTGGTTTCCTAGACTTTGTAAATCTTTTTATACAACCTATAGTTCTATAACTATCATTAACAAATTAGTTGACATGGTTAGAAAAACTTACAGCTAAATCTACCCATATACCCAGGTCCTTAAATAAGTCTACAGTTTCAATCACTGTGTGCTATATTGAATATTCATCTTTCAATTTATGTCTCCCAAATCTCATATGCTTAGTTTTTGATGTATTTATCAGCATATTATTCTTCTCAATTTAGTCAAGTTTTTTGCAGACATGCCTTATCTGTAACACATGTAATCAGTTTACCCAATTTCAGGTCATCTGCATATAGACTATAGAATACCTCGGATGAAAATGTTAGGTCTGAAAGATACAATCTAAACAAGTAAAGGCCTAGGACAGAGTCCTGTGGGACACCCTGACTGTAACCTAGGATTTCACCTGTCCAGTTGCTGTATGATACTTGCCATGTCCTGTTTGTAAGCCATGCAGCTATCCATTTTATCAAGAGTACATCAATTCCTGGTTGTACTAATTTATTAATCAGTGTTTTGTGTGTGACCCTGTCAAATGCTGAAGTTAAATCTATATAAATTACATCACAGCACAATTTTTTCATTCGTAGCTGTTATTATATTGTTATAGAATATCATGTTACAGGTGGTAATAGATCTGTTTTCAACATATGCATGTTGATATATGGTTTCAAGTCCCAACCTATCTAGTTCTGACAATAACTTATCCAATATTACCTTCTCCATTATTATTCTGCAACATGAAAGTAGACTTAAGGGTCTATATGACTCTGGGTTTGTCCTACTCCCCTTTCCCTTAAAGACAGACTTATTAATATTAATAATAGAAATTAATACCCTAAACATCTGTAAGAACTTGTACTTAGATATATGTTATGTGATAGTTATTTTTTGCGTTTCAAATATCGTTTTGTTTTTACTATTCAACTTCCTTTTTAGAAGTTGGTAGGCTGCTCCGAAGGAACATGCTCAGTGTTAGCTTGAGCATGCATTGTAAGCTTTTTTCCTTTGGAGAACAGAAATCCTGTTATGTGGCGGTAAATTAGAAATGCAGTTTTCGTCTGCACTATTCTTGTTTGTATTATCATGTGTATCGGAAGCTTATTAGTTTATAACTGTTTATAGTTGCCGTCAGTAACTAGACTGATAAGGCTAATGTTGGTTTTATCTTCACTATAAAATATCGTTTTTTTAAAATGTATTTTATTGCTACCAAACCGAAGCTATTGGTTTCTTAAATCTTTTTTTTGCTTGTACAAATATATACTTTTACTTTATTGTATTTAATGCAGAATTGTTCCTCATGTTTACTGAGCTTTTATATCTAAGCTATTACAGCCGTCGGCCTCTAACTCTAGGTTCCCAAGGTTGATGATACAGCTTTAAGTTATACTTTGAAAGGGAAAAAAATGTTTCAGAAGTGTATTAACTGATTTGTTTAGTTTCGCTTCATGAAAGACTAGTTCGTAAATGATTGTATTTTCTGCATTTCCTATTTATTTGATTGTATAATTTGTACGATTTTGGAAATGTTTTAATACACTTTTACAGAATGAAACTGGAAGTTTATAACTTCATATATTTTGCCATAGCTTCATTTTATATTTCTTAACACAGGAATGCTATGTAGACACTAGGTTGTTGGTTTTTTCTTTAAAGCGTTAATTGCTAATTAGTTTAATTGGCCTTAATTTGATTTTAGCTTATGCTATTTAAACGTTGTGTGTGGGGTTCTTCATTGTCTGAGGAAGCGTGGTTGCACCCACGCGAAAGCGCTTACCGTTACCCACTGTTTCATGGATTAAAGGATTTTTTACTACAATTTTATTACGCTTACTTGCTTGCTTTATGGACTTTTGATCGCACTTCTATGTGTTGCTTTACCGCATCGTGGTAGAGATCAGGTTACTGTTTTTGCAGTTTTGTTTTTTAAAGACAGACTTAATAAGAGCATGTCTTCAATCTTGGGGAATCTCCCCATATTTATATGACCTAGTGAATAACAAATATAATGGTACTATAAGTTCTTGCTGAAGTGTTCTCGGGTCATTGTTACTAATTCTGTCTCCTCCCTGTGCTTTGTTTGGATCCAGTTTGCACAGTTCTTTTCAAAATAATCTAATTTGATTCCAGTATCTGGGGTTACCTGGATGTCACTAGGATAACTTATCACCCCTTTTGTGGAGCCAAACTGTTTTGCATTACGATTTTGTAAATATATCTATAATCCATTGTGTCTGAGAATAAATTTTAGAATCTGCACAGTTTATCAATTTGTGTGTTTTTACTCCTTCCACATCTTGTGTATCTACAAAAAGATTTCCTATTATGCTCAATATCTTTATATAAATGTTCTTCAAAATTTTTTTATCTTGTCTCAGACTATGCTTAATCTGTTTGTTCAGCTTCTTTATTTCAGTTTTCAAAGTTGTAGTTCGACCTGTCTTCTATTCCTTATATTTTTTGTTTCTCACCTTAGTCAGATATCTTGTTCTTATGGAAATGTATCCCCCTGATGTTGTATGCCTAGATCCTGTTGTTAAATATATATATATATTTTTTTTTTACTTTTTGCACTCAAACAATTTCTCTTTCAAAATATTCAACATTCCATCTGCAGTTTTTCCACTGAACACCTCACTCCAGTTAGTTTTACATAGTGACAGTTTTTCTTCCATATAATCTGTAATTAACCTTCTGTGCATTGGCTTAGATTTCAGTTTGGCAGAATTATCTAGCAATTATCTAGATAACCACATTGCCACCATAGTCAGAAAGTCCTTCTATGTGGCACATCTCACTACAAAAGGTTTTTCATCCAAGAAGAAAGATGTCATAATCCCTCTTTACTCATCTCGCATTAGACCTATTATAGAATACAACGCCCCATTTGGAATGTACTTCACTAGACACCTGCAACAGCTGGAAAGGCCACAAAAATACCTCACTAAGAGAATCTTGGGCCTTAGACACATGCCCTATAAAGAGAGACTCAAACAACTCCAGCTATAGTCTGTCTCATATCGTCTACTTAGAGGCGATCTCTGCTTGACCTACAAAGCCATGTCTGACCCTGAGCTGATAGATATGCTACACCTAACGAAATCCCAATCTCTCCATACTACATGTTCCAGGGACCTAAACCTCATCACCCCAATAAACGGAACATGCTGGAGGGACAGGTTCCTAACCCAGAGACTTCCCATACTCTGGAACAAACTCCCCATTCACATCAAACAGAGCACTTCACTGGCCCTCGTTAAGAGAAATCTTGACGAGTGGATGGCAATAGGAAATCCACCCTGGGGATCACTTCAGTGGCCTAGCTTGACAGGGGCACTGAGAACTAACTTCGGGCAGCATGATGCTAGGGAATCTTCTTGGGCTAGGCTTATATAGGCTCCAGGGCCGTTAGCCTAGTACACATCTATGAACCTATGAACAAATTAATCTTAATAATCCCATGATCACTGCACATCAATGGTGGTAAAACTTGACTTGAAGTAACAATAATTTCTTTGGGAACACAAACAATGTCTAGTATGGTCCATCACTTGGCAGGTCTTTTGCAATCTGAAGCAATTGTTGTTCCTGAATATACTCTATAAATAATTTCTTTACCAACGTTGTTGAATCAATATTATAACAGTCTGCTTTTGGTAAATTTAAGTCCTCATCTAATATTATTCTTCCCTCCTGTGTTTCATCCAAGAAATATATGAATTCCTCTAGGTCATCTGCATTTGACTTTTGTGGTCGATACTCTCCAACAATTGTTATATGTTCCAGGGTTATCTTTATTGTCACAGTTACACAGTCTATAGTATTGGTGTTATCATTGAACATTTAATAATCACAGGTCTGATAGCTATCTTTAATCCCTATCATAACACCTCCACCTGATTTTTTGTTAGAATGTCTGTTACTAAAATCATTTATACCCTGACAGAACTGTTTTCTAGTTATTTTTCTTTAACGATGTTTCACAAACAATAACAACATCAATCTTGTGGGAACGTAGCAAATTTTCCAATAAAAAAAAAATATTATTAATGCTCCTAGCATTAACAAACATCAGAGACGCATCAAATGTTCCTATCTGTGAACTGTTAAATTTTCAACCTGGCAAAAATCCCGCCCGGTGTTTGTCAAATACAGCAAAATATCTGCTGCAAAAATTCTCTTCCCTGATGTTGACAAATGCACACCATCCTGTCTAAGCACGTGTGCCCAAAACTAGGCTTGGGTGCACTACACATTTCCATTTTATAAAACAGGACATTTTTTTCCATGTAGGTATTTACCCAAAAATATTTTCATTCCCAGTGACGTGGCTATCCTTTCTGTAGGTGATTTGTGAAAAATACATCCTAACACCAGTACAAGCTATATAAGAGAGCTGTCAGTTCCCAGTACTAACAGTTAGAGAATCCTTGCGGGTGACATCATTTGTACCAACATGAATAAAAACAGATCCATACTTCCTTACATTAAGGCGTTCCAAGGCTTGTCTCACATACTTCTATTTTTGCTCTTGGCAAGCATAACACTATTCGATGTTCATTATCATCTCCGAAAATACACGTATCAGTTCCACTAATAATTGAATCTCCAATCACAAGAATATCTTTGCTGGCCAGCTTTGAAGAATCTTCAGCTTCTAATACAGTAATATCTGCTCTAGCAATTGTTACGAAGGATAGATCTTCATCACTATTAGTCTTATTAATCCTGTTGTTTTAAGTATTAAATTCTTACCCAGCTGGTGCTGTAAATCCACAGCTTGAGTCATGTAGTCAGTGTCTGTCTTTCACTTCTTTTTTCTTACAGTAATGTTCTTCTGTCCTTCCATGTTCAATGTTGGTTTCTTCGTTTTCACCTGCCCCTTGCCTCTGTTTTCTGCTTTCTCCGTTGTTAAGATGATGCCTTTTTCTGTAGACTGAAGGTTTTCTGATCATTTCCTGTAACCTGTGTGTTACATAACAAAGCCGTGTCCTTTGTACTACGTATTCTCTTTCCTTTACTGTCATTAATCAGTTTCTTTTTCTTCCTTGTTATTTCTTGTGAACTTCTTTCTTTCTTTTTTGTTTCCTTGTAAAACTGGATCCTCCGATTGCTGAGTACTCACATCCAGAATTCCAGAGTTGTCAGCGGCATTGTCTTGTTTCATAGGGGTTGAATGATCTTTGTAGAAAATAGATGCATCATTTCCTAAATGTGTTACATTTGTTCTTTGCCTAACATTGTTTATTTCACTAATCTAGTCATTAATGTATGAAATAACAGTTCTCCAAGCCATGGAATTTGCACAGGTGCAATCATCATAATTAATTCTGTATTTAATTCTAACAATGGTAAGCAAATCATCCAACTTTTGACACAAGGAACACAGATCACCAGTGTTATCAGCTGTTACCTTTAAATGTGCATAGCATTTATTACACTGTACAAGATATTTGGGCATTTGCAAATCGTTAATTACATACTCATTTAAGGAATCTTCAGCTTCAAATGAATAAAATATTGCAGAAGAAAAGATTAATCAAAATCAGTAACCACAGAATTCACAGAACTTAAACTTGTATGACAAAAAAATTACACCAGCAATATACAACAAAATAATAAAGTACAGTAAAGTGGTTCTCACCATACAAGTTCTACAAGCCAGACAATAGTTGTAATTCCTTTACATTGCTCGCAGTAGCTTCTGCTTACTATCATTGGCAGCCGCAATTATTTTTAACAGTAAAGATAAATAAATCGAAACCAAGACAGGATTGTTTAGATATGCTCAGGATTTTCCTCTCTGCAGTCTGTGTAAATTTATAGCTATCTAGGCCCGTTGGGGTGTCTAGAGCCTGTCTGTCTAAAAACCTGTACCCTTTCAAACAACCAACAGTGAAATTAAAGGTAAAACAACAAAATATGAATCAGAGTAAATCTCGTTAACAAGCAGTCCCTTCCCACCTACAAATAGTAAAAAACAGTGATAAAAATACAATATAAATTAAAATAAAACCTCTCTTATCAGTCAGCTCCACAGTAAATCTCAAACCAAGATACAATTGTTTAGATATGCTCAAGATTTCATTGGGCTATTTTTATTGTCTTTAACATATATTCAGTATTTTTTTAACCAAAAAATTATGAATGTGAGCAGAAATGACACTCTGGGCTTGGTGTTGGGAAATTAACATTCCTGTATTTCTCAGATCACCAAGCACAGAGCCAAAACCCCTGCCTAACAAAGTTTGCAGATAACATCAAACTGGGTTGTTGTTAAGTCACTCTCTGACACTGAAATCACTTTCTGACAATGAAATACTCCAGAATGAACTCTTCTTATAAACTCTTGGTGAAGTAAAACTGTATTCAGACTAAATGCTAAAAAATGCAGTATCATCACTTTTGTTAAAAAGCTACCCTCTCTTCATTATGTATAGATAACATACCAGTACAAAATGAAAATGTAGTCAGAGACCTAAGAATCTGATCTTTCTTTATTTTGACCATCATGTGACTATGGCTGTCAAGAAATCCTTTTATTTAGTACAGTTAATTGCCAAATGAATATCATCAGGGTCTAAAAATATATCACTTCCTTATACTCAGCAGTGATAAACCAACAATTGAGTACAATGTTCTCCTTGGGATGCAGTTCACTAAACTTATCAAACAATTAGAAGAACACCAAAGGCTCCTAACCCCCCCCCCCCAAACAAAAAAATCACAGGCCTAAAGTCTGTGAGGTTTCAAGAGCATCTGGAAGCTGTATCACTTTATTCGGTGTCTTATTGACTTGACGTGAGTTCTGTCTTACTTAACTGTGACATTAGAGGCCCATTTGTCTTGAATCTTCTCTGTCTTTGCAGGTCCAATATCTCCATCAGTAACAGAACCAGGGACCTAAATTTTCACCACAGATAAATAAAGCACTGTGGAAGAATAGGTTATAACCCAGCACCTCCTAACCCCCTAGAATAAACTCCCCTTTGCGTATTAAGCAGTGTGATTCACTGTCTTCCATTAAACATAATGTAGATGATTGAAGGGATATCCACAAATTTACTGTGAAATTGACTGGTATGGACCTCTTGGAGAAAAGGATATCCTCATCTCTGAATTAAATCTTCCCTACCCATTAAACCATTGTTTCATTTAACTCATCCTGTAAAATGATAGTCTCCAAGTGACCTGCAATGCTGTATGCAGGTTTAGTAATTTTTCACCTCGGCTTGAACTGCACATCTCTCCAGAAAACTAAATGGCAATCTATCCTGCCACACTGCAACATCCCTCCTGCTACCCTCTCTTACATTTAATGCACTGAACAATGTTTCCTGCACCTCCCACAAGAATAAATGTCAGTTGAAATCCTCCCTATAGTCCCTACTGCAGCAGGACATCAAAGTAGGACTCTTTCTCCGCCACCTTTCAGTTGTGCCATAGGAGAGCAAACCTTCTCAAAAATTATTCCTGCTAACTTCTCAAAAATTATTCCTGCCAACAGAAACCATCTCGGTTCAGACTTCAGCAGACACACTAATTGCAGAGAATTCAAGAAAAAGTCACACATACATATAGATAACACATATTATGTACATGCTTTAAAGACACCTAACATCTGTGAAGAAATTCTCACAATTTCACCCACACATGCAGCTCCCTGGATAATTAACATAATGTGTATACAGTATGTATATAGTCACTTACATAACTATTTCTGTAGACAGTGTCTCTTGGTTAATCTCAGACAATCATTGCTAAATACTGTCCACTGCAGTCTTGTTGATAATATAAAAATGGATGGTCCCTATATTGTGAAGACTGGCGTATTGTTTAATTTCCACTTAGTTTCAGCATATTTCCCACATTAATGTTTGGGGTAATGTTTGATGTACTTGATGTGTAATTACCAGATTTTGAAAACTTTTCACTGAATGATGCTCCCTTAGTATTCTACATATTTCAGTTGCTTTGTAAGTTGTATTCTTATTACACCAGGGTATTTTCTAGAAAGGCTGTGAGGACCAGCCCACCTACCTCAGTAACAGTATTAAACAAAACTAAATAAAAAAAAGACTGCTTAAAAGTGAAGGCTTGTATATAACACAAGAAGAGATTGTATCTTCATTCATCATATTTACCTGATGTTTTTCTGAGTTTTGAGGAAATGTATATGGTGGTATGAATCTTGTATAGCCAGTATGAAACCCAGAAAGCATCATCAGTATCTTGAACCTGGGCAGCATTATGCGGAACGCGTTGCATTCAGCTCCTAATGAGCACACTGTTCAGCTGTTCCGCATTAAGCAGCTTTGGCTCCGCTACACGAGTTTTGTTTGGTTAGTATACTGCAGTTACTGCCAGTTGGCATTGCTGTATACATACCAATCAAATAATTGCTCCACTGTTCCGTGGTGAACAGCACTGGCTGTGCTACAAGGTTTTTGATTGGTTCGCATACCTCAATTGCAGCCAGTCTCAATCGCAGTATACACAGCCAATCAACTAAGTGTTCCTGAGGATGGCAGCCAGTGAGAGCTCGCAAATACTTACCCAGTCGTGCACCAGCAATGGTTTTCATGCCAGAAAATTGCCTTCAAAAAGGCCTTTGGGATGCAATCATGAAGTAAAGTGCTTCTTGGAGAAGACAAAACTTGCTATTCATGCCATGGATCATTAGAAGAGAAGCCAGGAAGGATTGTGAAGTCCAGTGTGAGGAAGGATGGGATAGCACTGAACAGGAGTCTGCAGACCTTCAAGGAGCTGGCCAGCTGGGGATTGAGTGTGCATGTGTTCCAAAAGGCTGAGGTTTATTTTTGATGGAGCCTGGAGGTGGTGCGGTAGAACTTGGAAGATTTTTACTTTTGTTGTGGACTGAGGGAGCTGCAGCTGCTTTCTGTGCAGAAGTGTGTGTTAGAAATGTATGTATGTACTGTAGGTTGTGTATGTTAGAAGTAATGCTGGTGGGTATGCAGGCTGTGTGTGCGTGTGCGTGCGTGCATGCGTGCGTGTGTGTGTGTGTGTGTGTGTGTGTGTGTGTGTGTGTGTGTGTGTGTGTGTGTGCTAGAAGTAATGCTGGTGGGTATGCAGACTGTGTCTGTGTGTGTGTCTGTGTGTGTGTGTGTGTGTGTGTGTGTGTGTGTGTGTGTGTGTGTGTGTGTGTGTGTGTTAGAAATAATGCTGGTGGGTATGCAGGCTGTGTTTGTGCATGTGCGTGTGCGTGTGCGTGTGTGTGTGTGTGTGTGTGTGTGTGTGTGTGTGTGTGTGTGTGTGTGTGTGTGTGTGTGTAGCCCACTGTACAGCTGCTGAGACTGATGGATTACTTTGTGTTCTGGAGATAATAGTGACACTAGCTAGACTGTCTGGATAAGAGCAAATGCAAGGGTACAGATTTTATATCAGAAATTAAAAATAAGGGGTTTTCCTCAGTGGTAACTTTGTATGGCAAAAATATAGCTAGAGTGATGGTTGGCCTTGGTCATAACATAGATATGCTGACGTGATACACTTATCAGTTTACTTGGGATTAAAAAAAAAAAAAAAAATTAGTTATAATGCATTGTGACACATGAAAGTTTGTATTGCACAGATGATAATGATTATTTTGCCTTAGTGCTTTGCTTAAGGTTAAAATTGGCAAGTCGCAATATTTAAGTTTGCTTAGAAATTGTTTAGTGTGACACGCAATCAGTATCTTTGTCTTTTAGAAAATGCATGTACAAAAGTCCTGTTCTAACAACTTTCTATGTTTGTAAGAGCAATATTTAAAATGTATCCACATTAGCTGGGTTTGCTGTATATTTCTTGGTTTGCTGCTCATAAAATTTCAGTTTGTCAGGGAAATTAATGGCTGTATAGTTTAAAGTCACTGTATGTTGAGGCATTTGAGTTTCAGAATGCATATCCTTTAGAAATTGCATGTAAAAGTCTTATTCTAACAGCTTTCTATGTTTTATGTTTATAAGAGTAATATTTACAACATCTCCATTAGCTAGGTCTCTGCACTATTTTTTGATTTGTTGCTCATAAAATGTGTTTGTGAAATTATGCTGTGCCCGTTTAATGTCATTGTATGTTCATAGGTGTGTACTAGGCTAATGGCCCTGGAGCCTTTACAAGCCTAGCCCATAAAAGTGCCCTGGCTTTGTGCCGCCCAACGTCAGTTCCCAGTGCCTCTATCAAGTAGAGCCACTGGAGGGATCCCCGGGGTGAACTTTCTATTTCCCGTCCACTCATCAAGTTTTCTGTTGAAGAGGGCCAGTGAGGTGCTCTGCTTGACATGTATGGGAAGCCTATTCCAGAGCATCAGCAGTCTCTGGGCTATGAACCTGTCTCTCCAGCATGTTCTGCAGATTGTTTTAATGAGGTTGAGGTCTCTGGAGCGTGTGGTGTGGTGGGATTGGGATTTCTTTAGATGTAACATTTCTAACAGAGGTGGGTCAGACATGGCTTTGTAAGTCAAGCAGAGATCATCTCTTAGTAGACGATATGAGACAAAGAATAGCTGGAGTTTTTTTTTTAGTCTGTCTGTATAGGACATGTGTTTAAGGCCTAGGATCCTCTTCATGAGGTACTTTTGTGGCCTCTCCAGCTGTTGCTGTTAAGCATTTTGGTTTCAGATTTCATATTCTTTAAACATGCATGTAGAAAAGACCTGTTCTAACAGCTTTCCAGGTTTAAGAGCGATACATAACAAGTATCCCTATTAGCCAGGTTTTTGCTCTGTATTTTTGGTTTGTTGCTCATAACAGTTCTGTTTTCTGGGAAATTATGCTGCTTAGTTTAAAGTCACTATGTTAAGAGGCATTTGAGTTTCAGATTTAATTTCCTTTAGAAAATACATATACACACTTCCTGTTGTAACAGCTTTCCAGGTTTATAAGAGCAATATTTGTGTCCCTCTTTTGTGCCTCTGTTCCCAAAGTATAAAGCTTTGTACAGATTTCTTTTCCTAACAGGTTGAGAGGTAAGGTTTATTTAGCTTATTGTACTAGTTTTACAATGCACGCTCATAATAGCAAGGCCTAAGACCGTATGCTTTTTGTCAGATGTTTGCATAGCAATTGATGTAACAATTCTCCTGATGGTTATTTGGGTTACAATTGCCTTGTCCTCAGAGTACATCTATTTTACTGTACATGCATGCTAATTTTTATGACGGGTGTTACAAAAATGGTTATAGTTATCTGGGCTTGTTTTGGAATATTACTAAAAGTAATACAGTGTATCTTGTGTTCTCTCACCCAAAATGCAAAACGGTCGCTTACACGTTGGAAAAGGGCAGCTAATATGCCTTCATTTTAAGTGCTGAAGACAGACTACCAAAACTAGTTTAGATATTTCTAAGAACAGCCTGAGCGCTTATTATGGGTAAAAGTATTTTGATATATTGGCAGGCTAGAAGTGCATTACTGCTTGTGCTGGAAATATTTTTATGCAAGGCTTTCAGGATTTGTTTTGTTAGCTGTGGACTAGACAGTTAAAATTGTCTAGTATGTTAATGTCTCAGTTTTCACTAATACTTTCAGTGTATCTAGGTTTGTCCCTATTTTTAGAGCTATACTGGTGTCTTTTGGAGAAAATGTCATGCATGTCACTTGACAGTTATACAGTTCTATTTCAGAAAATGTTTAATGTGTATTCTGTAGTCACTGCCCCAGGGTAATGTTAACAATACATTGTCGCACATTCATGCCAGTTTTACTGCAGCCATTGTATATATTGTTTGTAGTTAGCGTACTATTTGGATTTTAAAGTACGATATTGGGATTTCTTGATGTACAACTGTTTGGGATATGTGATTTGTTTTTGGTGGTTACAGATGTGAGAGCTTACATTCTTTGGTCATAACTGTTCATGACATGTCTGAAATGTCACATTCTTGTAAGTGCTGAGTGCCATACTTCAAGTTTTTAAGGCACCTTTGCCAGGTGCACACCAGGGTGTAGGACAGGGCTAGAACACTTCTGAAGTGGTGCAGGTAGTATTGTCATGATGTAGGGTACGAATTTCATGGTACAGTTTGAAGTGTTTTGCAAGTAGATTAAGCTGGGTTTGTTTATCCTTAACATGAATTTTGAGATTGAGTGCTTTGATCATACTGAATGTAAGTTTGCAATGAATATCTCCCCTCTTTAACACTGGTTAGGTGGGCAAGTGAGCACCAGAGGATTGCAAGTGTCGTCAAAGCAAGGGAGTGAGTAGAGTGATCAAGCAGACCTTTATAGTTAGCAAAAGGAGCAGAGATGAGCAGGAGAAGCTTCAAAGACCAGACATTTCCAGTGATGTGGGTAGGTTGCGGGCCTGTTGCCCCATATCTTAGATGTTCAAAAGATGGTTCTTTTTTTTCTGCAATATAGCCCCATTTCTTTCTGTGTTCAGTATTACCACTATTTTACAAACCTAGGTACAGACTACCCAGATTATGATGAGAGAGATGAATATGGCTAAAGATTACATTCCAAAGAAGAGGAAATACACATTTTTTCAGCCAAGTTGGGCAACTGCCTTTGACTGGCTTTCTGTGAGTAGGTGAGGCATACAATATGCTTTCTGTAAGACCTGAAGACCTGTAACACAGACTTCACA
Source organism: Protopterus annectens (assembly GCF_019279795.1). Lineage (NCBI taxonomy): Eukaryota > Metazoa > Chordata > Ceratodontiformes > Protopteridae > Protopterus > Protopterus annectens. Next base: position 1,692,706,416 of record NC_056744.1, on the reverse strand, counting down.
ATCCATCATGGCAGCCAACATGATCTGCAAGGGCATGCTAACAGCAAGAAACATAGACAGAATTGCAAGCATGCAGCTGGAAGGACTATGCAGACTTTTTTTGGACGTCAGAGTTTAGCAAGTACAAAGGTGGTTGAGGGAGAGGTTTGTTTTGTGTCATTCCTTGCAAAACACAACTTGTCATTTGCAGCAGGATAGCACATTCTGAAATTTATGAAGAAATGTGAAGAGGATCAAGATGTTCTCAGGAAATGACATGTGGAGCACCCAAGACAGCATGCATCGCACGGGATGTTTTAGGGCCTCATTACCAGAATGACGCTGCTGCTGCCTGCCAGAAATCACAATTCTGTGTGTATATGGACCAAAGCACAGACATGGGTGATGACAAACTGTTGGTAATCCTTGTTGGTTACCTTGTTGAAAAGGCAGGCAAAAATGTTATACGGTTCCTTAATGTACCAGAATGTGTGTCAGGAACTGTACAAGCATTGTTTGATGCTTTAATGCCCACTCTGACACATTTTAACATTCCAGTTTCCAACATTGTGGCCTTTTCTTCAGACAATGCTGCGTCAATGATTGGGAAACACAATTCTGTGTTATCTCGTTTAAACGAGGTGAAGCCTACCATTGTAAGTGTGGGGTGTCTATGCCACCTGGCAAATCTATGTAGTAAGGCTGGTGTAAATGCACTACAGTCACCAGTTGAAGAACTTGTATCTGATGTGTTCTGTCATTTCAGTTCTAGTGCACAAAGACAACAAAAACTGCAAGAATTTGCTTTATTCATAGACACTGACCCCCCCAAGGTTATTAGACATGCACCTACTAGACGTCTGAGTCTGAGGAAGATAATTAACAGAACCTTGGCCATGTGGCCAACTCTGAATTCATATTTTTTGTCTGTGGAGCCATGGTCCATTAAGATTGACATGATCTCCAAACACTTACAGAGTCATGAAGTGCATATGATTTTTATGTTTCTTAAGTTTGCACTAGAACCTTTATTGGAGTTCAACATTCAGCCTCAAAGCCGAGAAAGTCAGCTTCTGACACTGCATGCCACTGTGCATAAACACGTGCAGCAGTATGCTGGCAGACTCCTCAGACCTGCAACTGCTGCTGTCAGACTAATCAAACACGGTGATGTCTCAGTGTTGACTGACAGTACCTGTTTTCTGCCAAACAATGAGCTGTGTATTGGCTATGAAGTTAAACAGTACATGAGTAGCCACGAGGAGGATATTGCTGGCACAGTTGTTGAATTTAATTTTTATAAAAAAGTTACAGCTTTTTATGCTGCAGTGTACTGCAGAAAATGCTTAAAATGGTAAATGGGGATAAATGTACTGGATAAGGTTTACACTAACATTAAAGGTGCATATAAAGCAAAACCTTATCCACATCTAGGGAGCTCTGATCACCTAGCCATCATGCTGGTTCCAGCTTATAAATCCATGCTGAAAACCAGTACACCAACTAGAAAACAAATAAGGATCCGGCCTGAGGGAGCAATCTCAGCTCTACAAGACTGCTTTGACTTTACAGACTGGTCAGTGTTTATTAGGGCTGCTGTGACAAACAACCATGTTAACTTGGACATACACTGAGTAAATCACAGCTTACATTTCTAAGTGTGTGGAGGATGTAACAAACACCAAATTCATCAACATACAGGCAAATCAAAAACCTTGGCTAACTAGTGAGGTGTACGAGCTCTTGAAAGTAAGAAATGCAGCTTTCAAATCCCAAGATATGGAAGTTCTAATCCCAAGATATAGAAGTTCTAATCCCAAGATATGGAAGCTTTAAGGGTGGCCAGAGCCAAACTGAACAAAGGTGTGAAAGAGGTGAAAAGATCCTATGGCAGAAAAATCCAAACTCCCTTCAGGGACCAGAAGGATAACAGGCAGCCATGGAAAGGAATTCAGACCATCACCGACGACAAGCCTACATCAGCTTCATGTGATGATAGCATCGAGTTTGTGAACCAACTGAACAAATTCTTCAGTAGGTTTGATGCTGACAACAAAACAGCATGCAGAATCCCTGAAGGCAATGATGCAGTAGTGCTGTGCTTCAATACAATCGATGTCACCAGAACCCTACAACGTGTCAACCCGAGGAAAGCAGCTAGCCCTGACAACATCATGGGCAGGGTACTAAGAGAATGTGCAACAGAACTGGCTCCAGTACTCACTGACATCTTCAACACTTCACTCCATCTAGCTAGTGTTCCAAAATGCTTCAAGGAGATGACTATCATTCCTTTACCCAAGAAACCACAGCCAACAACTTTGAATGACTACCGACCAGTTGCTTTAACCTCTATGGTAATGAAGTGCCTGGAAAGGCTGGTCAAAGATCATATAGCCTCAATCTTACCTGTGTCACTGGACACACTGCAATTTTCATACAAGAGAAACCGCAGTACAGGGGATGACATCTCACTACCTGTCCATGAAACACTGACCCACTTAGAAGGCAAAGATTGCTATGCAAAAGTGCTATTCATCGATTTCAGTTCTGCCTTCAACACTGTCATCCCTCAGAGTCTGATATCGAAGGTACTTCAACTGGGCATAGACTCTCATTTATGCAATTGGATTCTGAGCTTCCTTACTGAAAGGCCTCAAAAGGTTTGTGTGGGAGACAACAGCTCCGGAAGTATCATCCTGAATACAGGAGTACCACAGGGGTGTGTCTTAAGCCCTCTCCTTTTCACTCTGCTGACACATGACTGCATGGCCACACATGAGACGAATAGGATCATTAAATTCGTGGATGACACCACTGTTATAGGCCTGGTCAAAGACGGAGAGGAGGAGGCCTACAGGAACGAGCTTGTTGTCACACCAGACCAGTAGTTGATCAATCTAGCACTGAATGTCAGCAAGACAAAGGAGTTGATTGTTGATTTCAGAAGATCTCCAGTATCACACAAACCTCTAGTGAAGAAAGGGATGACAGTGGAAAGGGTCAAGAGTACAAAGTTCTTGGGTCTTCATCTCACGGAGAACTTATCCTGGTCAGTCCATTTATCCAGCACAGTCAAAAAAGCTCAGCAACGCAAGCACTTTCTAAGGAAACTTAGGAAGGCAAAATTACTAAGCACCATACTTCAGACATTTTATAGGGGCACCATTGAAAGTGTCCTGACCAACAGCATTGCAGTCTGGTATGGGAGCTGTAATAATCAGAATCGGAAGGCTCTCAAGAGAATTGTAAGGTCACCAGAAAGAATCATTGGCACCTCCCTTAATCCTCTGGAAGATCTACACAAATGCCGATGTATAGACAGGGCCAAAAAATTTCCAGCGATCCAACACATCCTGCCAATGGTCTGTGTACACTCTCCTATCCTCTGGAAGGAGATACAGAAGTCTGCATTGTAAGACCACCAGACTAAAAACAGTTTCTTTCCACTCTCTGTTAGACTGTTAAACTCTTTGGAAAAAGAAACCATCACGTCTGTTACATAACTAGCCTATCAAGGGACTTGTTTTATGGATGTGCAGTAACTAAGTGCAATACTAAGGTAGCTCACCTACACACTGAAGGACTGCAAAGTGCAATATACAAACTGTGCAATAATTCAGTCTAATCATAGATATGCTGCTATTGTTTCAATTTAACTTTGACAATATTACCTTCATAGTGTTCCTTGTCTTCCTTGTCTCCTGTTCTGGGATGGGTGTGGGTCATTGTTATCCTACTTTACTTACAAATTGCTACTTATTAAATTTCTACTGTGATATTTTATTAATTTTTCTTTATATGTGCAACTGTTTCCTGCATTGAGAATGAAGCATTGTAATTTTGTTCAGCTACACTGCTGTGTAGTTCTGAATGACAATAAAGTTTTCTTTGAGTTGACTTTGACTTGACTAAAAAGATTCCCATACAGGATCACTTAATGAAAGATGCTGCATTCCTTATTAATCCTGACAAAAAATTGGATATTTCTTCAGGACTTGTCAGGGATGTTGGTTTCCATTTAGGTGTCTGTGAAAATGATGCTGAGGCTGAACAATTAATTGACAAGTTTACTCTGTATCAGACTGTGGACACAGGGAACCTGGCAGGTCCAGTGGATGTGCCCCACTCCTGTGTCAAAGTACTAGGGACACATTCTGAGGAACCTTTGCATTGATGGGAAATTGACAGTCTTTAAGCAGATTATGATGACTCTGCTTTGCTTGCCACATTCAAACGCACAAGCTGAGAGAGCATTTAGCATGGTGCGGAAAGTGAAAATTTAATTGCAACAGTCTCTCAATGCAAGAACATTGAACTCATTATTAGCAGCAAAAATGAATGAAGAATTAGACAGCTGTGATCTTAAGCTGCCAAAACATGTGTTAGATGCCGCTAGGAAAGTCACGTCAGCATACAATAAGTATGCATCTGGTGTATCTAATGTATGATGATGTGTAGTGCAAAGACAGCATCCTAACAGATCTGTTTAGAGGATTTAAATGTAGTAAGTGGATTAATGACAATGTGATTTTATTTTTGATTTGTACAGAAGTGCTGTTTATCTACTTATGGTGTGGTAATAGTATTGCAGCTTGTAAAATAAAGGTTTTATATCTGAATCAAGTGTCCTGTATTGAATTTTACAAATATTCTAGACCCCATGGAAATGGCATGTTTCGCTCAGTGCAAAAATAGGGTATTCCACATTTTGACTGATTGTCACACATTGCTAGGATTTGTGTTCCACATTGGCCTCTTAAAAGGTTGAGATCTATGTCTTGAACTTCAAAGTTTTGTCAGTAGACTAAAGCAGAACATGTTAAGGAGTTCTGTCATTTGACAATTTGTCTGTAGGCTGATTCAAACAATTTAAAATATCACTTTCCTTTTTCCAGTAGGGAATGGTTAAATAAATTGGTTTAGCAGTAACTGCTACACCAAATGAAGAACCAGATGTTTGATCTTTTTGGTGAACATGGGTTGTTACGTGATGTATTATAGCAATATTTCCCTCACATAGTTGTCTGTTTTGAGATTATTCTGTTATAGATAAGAAAATTCTGCATCATAGGCAAGTAGGCCAGGAATGCAACAGTCCAATATCGCAAGTTGGTTTGCATAAAAGTCTTATTGGAAGGTTTGGTACTGTTGTGGGTGTTGTCCAGCTTTCAAGGAAGACTGTGCCCCATCGTAATGCCTATGTAGAAGGATATAGCCTGTGAGCCCCCTCTTAGTAATGTACTCCTCAACAGCAGGGATACTGCATCTTGGAATAAGGAGAAATGCCCTTTAATAACTCTGTCATTTTTGTCAAAGTTTTGAAGAAACTTCCAAAGCTAAGATATAGCGCTGTATAATCAACTACTGCCAACATATTTGATTTATCTTGACCGTAGTGTTTCACTTTTTATACTAATCCTAGAGTACTCACTTTGATGAAGAACCAGATAACACTGGTGTCTCCAGAGGGGTGTAGGCTTGGCCTTAAAGTTCTTAGATGAAGGTAGATAATGGCAGGGCCAGTGGTGACAGTACAAAGAAAGGAATTTTCTGCACCAAAGCCAGATTTAATTATTTGCACATTTGTTTTATTGGGGGGTTTTGTTAAACTGGGTTACTTGTTAATTGCTTTCAGAGATACACCTAATGTATACAAAGGGTTGTCTCCATTCTGTTTAAGTGTATACCTGTTATTTTGTTTACCTTTAAACAGGTTATCTTTATGTTTTAAAAATGCTTACTACTGTTATTTTCTTTCATTCTTTTGAAATAATAAGGTTCTCTTTCAGCAGAGTCTGCCACGGGTTGTTGATACTGTCCCTTATTTTGTTCTGCAGCTGTGATGGTTCTCTTTCAGCAGAGTCTGCCACGGGTTGTTGATACTGTCCCTTATTTTGTTCTGCAGCTGTGATGGTTCTCTTTCAGCAGAGTCTGCCACGGGTTGTTGATACTGTCCCTTATTTTGTTCTGCAGCTGTGATGGTTCTCTTTCAGCAGAGTCTGCCACGGGTTGTTGATACTGTCCCTTATTTTGTTCTGCAGCTGTGTAGCGTAATTAGGTGGCTTACTGACTCACTGCAAATGTAAAGATACTTGGACAACCATAAATCTCAGCATCAAGGAAGGAGTAGACAGTGGTTTGTGTTTATTGAGCTTCAGCACTAGAGGTAATATTTTTTGTGATTGACTCTACTCCTTTGCAAAGTTACCAAACAATATCGACAAAAGCTATAGAAGACAGAAGCCCAAATCCAAATTCTAATTTACAAACTTAACTTTGCCAAGTTCTTGTGTGGATTAAGTGAATAAAACAGAAACCAGAGATGATGTTACTGACATCTGGGTTTTGGGTACCCAAGCCTTGGACATCCAAATATGTAATACCCCTGTCTGAGATAGCGTAATTTTCAGTATCTTTAGTCTAACTGGTGAATTCACTAGTATTATTATTGATGCCTGAAAGTAACATAATTGGATGATTTTGGACTGAAGCCTGTAGCCAAAAATACATGATATTTGACTGTAGACATTCAAGTGTATGGTAACTCCATGTCGACACTTGCCGTATCCATCTCAACATCAGTTTCTTGGACTGGAATCAGATATGGTACAATATGTTGAATACCCATCATAGTGAAGTCTATCTGGTTGAGCCCAAAATACTGAATGGGCAGCCCACTAAGCATTCTTTTACATGAGATGGAGCCCCCCTACACCCTCATAGAAGTGACTGTGCCTGTGGGATTCCCCTAAGTTAATATACATAATTAGTTCTACTTTGTTTATTGTCTTCCCAGTGGACCATCCTGAAATTGATGTGGCTTATCTGGTGGTCAGCCAACTGAGCATCTGTATTATGATGTGAAGTGGAGGCCATTACTAAAAAAATAAATACAATTACAGGCATTTCTCCTTCCATCTAGTTCATCCTTTATAAAATGTGATCCATGGGACGATAATTTTATTCTCCTATGGACTCTGATAGTTTTCCTTTCTCTTCTTCAGTAATTGTCTGATGTATTTACTCTTAGAAATATGCTTCTGTTTTTAACTGGCTCAGTGCTGCTCACTACTTTGATATAACGGGAAATCTTAGGATTCTGTTTATATTCCAATTTCCCCTTATCTCTTTTTCCAGTTTCTACCCATTTCCCCTATTGTATTCTTGACTATGGAGACATCCTTGTCATTCCCATGCTGACCTCTTTTATTACTTTCACTACTCAGTATTTTGGCAAGAACTGAGTATTAGAGTTATATAATCTTCCCATATACTAGTCTTACACCTTTTTGTTTACTGGAGTTTTGATTTCTGGAATTATAACTGGTTGAATTCCCTCCCCCCATATCTTTCATAACCCTTTAAGCCAGAGATGTTATGGCTAGTGATCACATTGTATGTGTGGAACTAGAGCTAAGTGTAGCACTTTGCCTAAAATTGGTTTGTATTTCTGCTTTTGCAATGGGGTACTCCCTTTGTCTCCATGTATAATATTGTTTTATGTTTGCACACATATTGTGATGTAACTAATGTTTCATCGGTTCAATAAACCTGGCATCTCTCTTCCTTTTACCACAAAAGTACATTTAACAAGTTTACTAACAGCAAAGTGGCAAAATACAGGGTAAACATTTGATATTCATACAGCTGTAACTGCCAGCTCCCGAACAAGACTGAATGAACAAAAAATGTGGACTTGGAATATACCAAGTCTGAGACTGATCTTTCTTGAAGTATTTCCTTTCCTAAAAGTTAAGGTGATCTCGAGATTGGTATATATGAATTTGGAGAGTATGGAGGGCTTGCCCCCCCCCCCCTGAAAGAAGCAACTTTTTATTTTTCAGCTTTTTGTTGACGCATAAAGACTAGCCACCCATCAGTGTGAACATTGGCTGATGGTGGTGGTGAGTATTAATATGGCATCCAACCCATGTACAAAATGGGGAAGAAGGGGGTTGATAGCGATTTAGAAGTTGTTGAATAAGAGTCCCAATCTCGTGATTTTTTATAATGGTAAAATGGCACAAAAATGAGAAACTGAGATATTGGGGCATTTACAACCTGCGTAAATCAAAGGTGCTTAGAAAACATTTTGTTTTTAGCACAGCAACTAGTACATTTCTAGGAATCACCTATTAAATGGGTGTGTCTTATTGGACTTTGTGGTTTGTCATTCTTGTGTCTTTTGAAGAAAAGCCTCTCCTTTTTGCTTATAGACTACCATGGATAAAAAGTTTTCTGATCATACACCCTGCTAAATCCCAGACAGTCTGTGCTCTAATGCTTTTGAACTTCAGAAATTTCCCATGAGCCAATATTCTTTTTCTTGTTAGGGCTTTGGAAGAATCCCAGTTCCCAAGCAAAACCAAGACTCACTCCTCCAAGAAAAGGAAACCAGTCTGGTGGACCCCTGTCATAAACAAGCTATACAATAGAAGGAGGAAACTAGTACAGAAAAGAGTAAAATCCCAAGAAGGGAAGACATCCCTGATCAGTATCACAAGAAACTATGATCCTTCATAAAATCATCCAAGGCGAGCTTTGAAAGAAAAATTGCCAAGGACTCCAAAGATAACCACAAGGCATTCTTTAGCTATGTCAAGAATCTAAGTGGCAATGCTCAGATCTGCTCGGAGTTAGTGCAGAATGGGACAAAATACACTGAACCGACCGATATCACCATCATCCTGGCAGATATGTTCAGCGCAAACGTCACCCCCCTCTCACCCCCAAAAGGGCCCGTAACCATACCAGAAGAATGTAGAGTCCCTGAAATCACAGACACTCAGGTTAAAACAGCCCCCTCCAAACTCAAAAACACAGCATCAGTGGGATCAGACGGTGTCCCAGGATGCGTCCTACACGAGCTCAAAGACGAACTAACCCCTCGCCTAAACACACTGTTCAAACTCAGCCTCTCCACAGGCTACATACCCATAGACTAGCGCACAGCAACAGTTATTCCACTCCAGAAAGGTGATGCCACAACAGACCCCGGGAACTATCAGCCTATAAGCCTGACTAGCTTGGTCTGCAAGGCTATGGAGCGCATCATCATGGAACTCATTAACAGAGACATTGGGAACCTCCAAACACTGGACCCTACCCAGTTTAATTTTGTTAAGGGCATATCATGCCTCCTAAACCTGGTGGACTTCATTGAGACAGTTACCAAGGCTATAGACGAGGGAAAGGTGGTACACACAGCCTACCTAGACCTCGCTAAGGCCTTCGACACCATTCCCCATTCTGGTATTATAGACAAGCTCACCAGCCTGAACATAAACCCCTACGTCACAAGATGGATTGCCAACTGGCTTACGGACAGAACCCACATGGTGGGAGTTGCAGGAGCTAGGTCCCTCTCTAAACCGGTTATAAGTGGTGTTCCCCAGGGCTCAGTCCTAGGACCCCTCCTGTTCGGCATATACTTCTCAGAGGTACAGGCAAGCACAGGAGGACTATGACTGACCAAGTTCGCAGATAACTGCAAACTAAGGGCTATAACTGACTCTCCGGCTGACACAGACATCCTCCAAAAGGGTCTCACTAAGATGGATACCTGCATGTCAAAATCATGGCCTAAAGCTAAATGCCAAAATGTGCATAGTCATCCCCTTTGGAAAAAACAAAGTACCCACAAACTTCCACATAGGTGGTAGTCCCCTAAATACGGAAAACGTAATTAGGGATCTGGGGACCCAAGTAGATAATAATCTCACCTTTGATAATCACATTGCCAAAGTGGTTATAAAATCCTTCCATGTGGCCCACCTATTCACAAAAGGGTTTGCATCCAGATCAAAAAAGGTCATTGTGCCCCTCTACTCATCACTCATCAGACCCATCTTAAGAGTACAACGTCCCATTGGGATATACCTTACAAGACACCTGCAACAGCTGGAAAGACCACGGAAGTACCTCACCAAGAGGATCACTGGCCTCAAACAGATGCCCTATGCAGCTCGACTGAAGAAACTCCAGTTGTACTCAGTTGCATACCGCCTACTCAGAGGTGATCTCTGCCTGACATACAAGGCCATGTCCAACCCAGAATTGATGGACATGCACCACCTAAAGAAGACCTTATCCCCTCGAGCCACACACTCTTGGGATCTAAACCTCACCACAACAATAAATAGGACATGCTGGAGGGATAGATTCCTCTCCCAGAGACTTCCCATGCTTTGGAGCAAGATCCCAATCTACATTAGTCAGAGCGCCTCGCTAACACTCTTCAAAAGAAACCTTGACGAGTGGATGGGAAACAGAAAGTTTACCTTGGGGATCACTTCAGTGGCTCTGCTGGACAGAGGCACAGGGAACTAATCTAAGGGGGCGGCGAAAGCCAACACATTCTGGCTAGCCTTATAAATGCCTTCGGGCAGATAGCCTGGTACCCACCTATGAACCTCATGAAGGGGAATAATACCAACCTGTTTTCAAGACTGCTTGTTTATCTAGGTAGGCTTTGAACTTGAATGTTACTAACATCATCTTCAGAGAAATGGCTGGGAGGGAATTGGAACAGTGATATGTATGTTTTTTCACTTCAAAAGGCTATTGCTTGTAGAAGATGCGTAATTGTAGCAATCCATGTGGAAGGAAAATCCACCAAATTCTGTTTCCCTTTCTGCAGTATCAAGTATTCTTTTACAGTTTCTTCTTGATCTGTTTTCCAGATCATCATTTCTGTCTTGTGAATGGTGATTTTGTTTTTGTTAGAAATACACATTATATTCACCTCACCTTAAGCATCCAGTCATTAATTAAAACTGTTACCGGATGTGTTTAATTGATGAACTACCACTGGGCCATCAGATTCATAAAACATAACAGGCATTTCTATAAATGTTCTTTTTTTTTGCACTATGTCATGTGCTTTCCAGACAATTATGTAATTCATAAAAGGAATCTGTACTAATGTTCCACAATGTACAGACCTACATTTCAGAATGCTAATCATGCAGAATGTTATGTGGCACAAAATGAGAAATGTTCACTAATGCGCTGCATAATACCATGAAGAGAAGCCTTCGCACTTCCCTGTTTCAGGCCCTGGACATTCCCATGTTTCCACTGTGGATAAATCCACAGTTGTATGTAGTTAGAAGAAGCCCAATGGGTAAAGCAGAACTGTAGGAGTAGTACTTGTCCCTGTTAAGAATGGGCATGTGTATGAGAACTCCCACATATGCTAAACTACATCTGGCATGCTGATGGGCAGTCCTGTGTTTCATGCAGGATGTACGTGGTTCAAACACTGCACATGAATAAAAGTGTAGGCTGGTCATACATTTTGGGGGTTTGCAGTTGATATGTCAGACAAAGGAAGTGTTTTATGCCTGAAAATGCTACACAACACTGATGTATGCATGTGATCAGTAGAGCAAGAAATCTTTGATGCTATGTTGGGAGAACAGAGTGCACTGGGGATACGGGTGACATCATTGTCTTCTGGCAAAGCATGGCAAAGATGTGTGATATAAGTGGACACATCCGTGATGATATTTCAGAAAAATGTATCCATAATAGTGGTCTTTAGTGCATGTATCACCATGCATATGGATACCAGTTTGTGGGCTTTAAACATACCTGATCTGACACTGAGTGATGTGTGTGCAGGTTTCTCATTGTTGCTTTGCATTCGTGTCCAGGAAAGATTCAGGTTTCAAAGACATTTCTGGTGCTTTGCGTATAACTGCAGAGGTTAGTTCATTTGCATGTGTTAGAATGAAGGGATCTAGTTCTATATTACCTCCCATTGGTGGGAGATTTTTATAGTCACTGCCTTGTGGATGGAACTAATGGTCATTGTTTTGCAATGCTTGTGTGGGTGGCAGTGCTGCAGTACGCAACAGTTTAGCAGTGTGGCTATTTCCTGTATTTAACCATTAGCTCCACTGATGTGCGGATGTGGTTATTCCGTCATACTGCACTGATCAACTGCATCAGTTTTATAGGCAGTTTGGGTTATTGTATTTAAATTAATATGCAGGTAGTCCACACTTGGAGTCTTATATATTCTTTGTGTAATGTGGCCGTCTACTGCATCTGAGGTTTGAGTCCGCTCAAGGTTACAAGATCTTATTTGAATAGCTGCTCTGTTCCAGGACTGTAGGGATTAGTGATGGCTGGTGACATTTATTCTGCATTTGGAATGGTTTTGTGAATTATGAAGGATTTTGGTTTGTGTTTTCTATCATGTATACCCTTACACAGTTGCTAGTCTTACTTGTGAATACTGCCCAGGGACTTTCTCTCCTCAAGTTACATTATGCTTATGATTGTAAGGCTTTTAACTAGGTTTGAGATCTGCAATTTGTACTACTGTCCATAGTGTGGTGACTGTCTTTTCTAATATGTCTACAGCGGCTTGCATACATATGTATGTGCATTTATTTATTTAGTTGCTTGTTTGTTTTTTTTACCTTGCCTGTGTTGATGCTTTAATAATGATGTTTTTTCATGTGGCAGAGTCATGGGACAGTTCTAGATGCACACACCTGTTATTTTTTAAATTCTGAGTGGAAGATCTGGATTTTTGGTGTGTATGTATTCAGCTTATCTTAGTAGAGTTTCATTGTTATCATAATCCCTGTAAAAAGTTAGTGTCTTCATATCCGAATCAAACAAACTGCTGTTTTCTAGATGAGGAGCTCAGTGTGAGGTGCTTCCAACTTCATAGGAGGTAATTAGGCTAATGACCCTGGGGCCCTTACAAGCCTAGGCAAGAGTAAATATTGTGGGAAGAAATAGCCCGGGAATTGTTATGGCTAGGCGTGTATAGGCCCTAGGGCCTATAGCCTAGTACCAATCTATGAACCTATAAAAGAAGCCCCATATCAGTCATTTTGGAGTCCGTTTGAAACTCAGTCTGAGAGTAGCATAGTGGGGGCCTTCATTAATATACATCAAGAAAAGGAAGAAGGAGGAAGAAAGTGTGTGTGTGTGTGTGGTGTGTCTGTATGTGTGTCTGTGTCTGTGCGTCTGTGCATTTGTGTGCGTGTATGTCTGTGTGTGTGTCTGTATGTTTGTATTTCTGTGTGTGTGTATGGCTGTGTGTGTGTCTGTGTCTGGGTGTGTGTCTCTGTGTGTGTGTCTGTGTCTCTGTGTGTGTGTCTCTGTCTCTGTGTGTGTGTCTCTGTGTCTGTGTGTGTCTGTGTATGTCTGTGTGTATGTCTGTGTGTGTGTATGTATGTCTGTGTGTGTGTATGTATGTCTGTGTGTGTGTATGTATGTCTGTGTGTGTGTGTGTGTGTGTGTGTGTGTGTGTGTGTGTGTGTGTGTGTGTGTGTGTGTGTGTGTGTGTGTGTGTGTGTGTGTGTGTGTGTCTGTGTGTGTGTGTGTGTGTGTCTGTGTGTGTGTGTGTCTGTGTGTCTGTGTGTGTGTATTTATGTCTATCTGTGTGTGTGTGTGTGTGTGTGTGTGTGTGTGTGTGTGTGTGTATCTGTGTGTGTGTGTGTATCTGTGTGTATCTGTGTGTGTCTGTGTGTGTGTCTGTGTGTCTGTATGTGTGTATGTCTGTATGTGTGTCTGTGTGTATGTGTGTCTGTGTCTGTGTGTCTGTGTGTGTGTGTCTGTGTGTGTGTGTGTGTGTGTGTGTGTGTGTGTGTGTGTGTGTGTGTGTGTGTGTGTGTGTGTGTGTGTGTGTGTGTGTGTGTGCGCGCGCCTGTGTGCACATTTTATGGGAAAATTATGTACATCAAGGGGATACGGTTTGATTCTTGGAGTAGAAGAGTGTGTTTGCAATATAAGGAAATAATTTTTCAAAAAAGCGATTGAGGATGCCTGAAACTCCCCCATCGTGTTCCATTTGAGTACAGATTGATAGAATATATGGTTTTCCCTCATCAAAATGGCATGCATGTGATTTGGTCTCATAGTAACAGCATGTATTGGTAAAACTCTGCTGTCTCTCATACTGACACTGTGATATTTTTAGGTGTAGCATAAAAAATACAGACCCTGAAAATGCAGAAAAAAATAACAAGAATGTCCTTGCATGACATATTGTAAAACAAAACAAAAAAAGTATTATTGTTTTTTTCTTTACAGTAACAAAGATTTGGTAATCATAATGTCAGTATGATATATTTTTAGAATAGCATTTGATGCACTGGCTTGACAAAATAATGGTTTGCAACAAATGGCTTGTTAAAATATCCTAAACAGTTGAATGTACACAGATATTCAAGCTAAGGGGAAATGGCTAATAGTACAGAAAAAGTTACAACTGTCCTATCAGTGAAAGAACATTTGTGAAACAACATTTCGGCCTGATGAGAACTGGTTTTCTCTAGACTGAGATAATGTTGCAAACAAAGAAGGTCTCAGTACGGGAAGCGAATGTTTCATCAAGGACGAGGCTTGAAGTTGACTAAAAAGTGACTGTGGAGAACTGTTTGGTGGACGTTTTGTAATCTGAGTCAAGTGAGGAGGTGCGGTGTACATGACAATATTATATCTGCGTTATAAAGGAAATGTTATAATCTCACAGTAGTGCTTGGTCGGTTTGTTTCAATAAACCCGTCATTATATGAATATACGGTAGTGGTGCTGCGGTAGCGTTGTCGCCTCACAGCAAGATGTTGTCCCATTCGATTCTCAGCTAGAGCGTCTTCTGTGTGGTGGCATGCGTGAATGGACGTTCCTTCGTTGAAGGTTGTGCGACAGGGCTGGCAACTCGGCACGTAAAAATCTACTGCCAATCATTAACGGACCGGAGTTCTGCTGTGGTGACCCCTAACCGGGATAAGCCGAAAGACACAACAACAACAACAACAGCTGTACAGTTTGTTAGTGTGGTGCTATCGGTTGTTAACTCAATTTAACAATGGTGAGCCAGGCCTAGTTCAGACACTTTTAAATTTTTGTAAAAGTACTATGACAAGCACTAGTTAAGCTTTGTTGGTGTCATCCTCAATACAATCTTTATTAAGCAGCTCAACAGTATCAGGAATTTCAAAGTAGGTGAAACGAGATTTCATCTTTGCATCTGCTCTGAGACATTCATCAGCATTTTCGACAGAGAGGGAGTTTCCAGTTTGCAGTCCTGTCTACAGCTTGATCACCTGTTAGACATTGCTGAAAACAGTAAGCCTCCTTCTGAAATAACATGGATACCAGCAAGGACATAAGTGCTAGATGCACACATTCTGTGGCAGTAGACTTAAACCAGACTCTTGATAAAGTCTGGACATTATTACATCAATGGTATAAACAAGCCAGTAGTGATATTAAATGTAATACAGCATTGTTTGGTATAAATACAAGTGAGAAAATTAATATGTGTAAATGCATTCATTGTTTTGGTCAGTCTGTACAAAAGTATAAAACTCCAGTTAAACTGTGGAGACAGATATCCTTTTTGTTTAAATGTGTGTTAAATCATGTTAAAGGTGTACAGGTTATAGAGACAGCCGAAATGTTTCGGGCCTACTGTTTGCAGTGCAATGTTTTAACAGAGATAAGAAATTATTAGCAAAGCATAATGAAAAACACATGACAATGTTAAAGAAACGTGAGACACAGGGTAAGCAGTAGTTGCAAGATGTTTTACACATTTTGACTAGGGCTGACATTGCTATTCAGGTCAGTTACTTTACATTTAAGAAGCTTTTTGTGGTCTGCACTCTTGTGGACAAACCTTTATCAAAACCCTCTCTCCATAAGTCTGCCCAAGTATTTGGAACACTATGCCTGGACAGTTCCTATCAGTTTCTCCTGCCAGCCTGGTCGACATGGGCATACTGAGACAGTGTAGCAACTGCCTCATGTTCACTGACAACCCTCTTCTCCTAGAACATAATTCTTCTACTTGTGAGAAATGCATCTATATCAGTAACCTGGAATCCATGCTCTCTCATGCCACAGTCAGTACTCCTGACAAAGAGGAGATTGCCAGCACAAACACCACACCACTCACATCACATATTCAAGCACAATACACACCCACCTATGCAGTGGTCCTCAATAAAAACTTACCTAAACAGCAGAGAGCTCCAAAACACACTCGCAAACATTCCACACACAGCAGACAACACACCAGTGTCTCACAAACACAGCCCATAAGGCAAAGCAATAACCCATCCAGCCCACAAGGCATAACAATAAACCAAACATACTAGTCATTGGCAACACAGTTTTGAGACACACTGATGTTCCCCTCACCAGGCTCGACAAGGAGAAAGTCAAAGTCATTTGTCTGTCTGATGTCAGAATTTACCACATCATGCATGCACTTAAGTCTCTCCAGAACAAGTACAAGTATGACTCTGTCATTGTCCATGGTGGTGTGAATGACTTGAGATGTACCTCCTTGGACTATATGAAGAGAGACATGATTGAGCTCTCAGAGTATGTGTCCCAGGCAGGTATGACCCAAGCCCCAAGCAGCATCCTACCTTCAAGAATGATACCACAATACCAACAGAAAATAATTGACTTCAACAACTGGCCTAGTTTCTGGTGTCACTGCAAGGGGATCCAGTATCTGTCTGCCTGGAATGACATGGTTGACAGGCCTCGATGCCTTGCCAGAGATGGCCTCCACCTGTCACCAATAGGATTTCGGATATTGGTCAAGGCTCTCGCCTCCCCATTGTGCCTTTTTAGGCAATGTCCCAAAGACAAATCTTCCAACATAAAAGATCTGACAAAAAGCAAATTGAAGGTCATGTTGCTTAACGCTAAGAGCCTTAACCTGAAAATGCACTCACTGGAGGTTGTCGTTGCACTGGAAGATGCCGATATCTGTGCAGTCATGGAAACTTGGTTCTGGGCTGTGCAGAGCACCCCTGCATTACCAGGCTATACCTCATTCCACACATTCTGACTCCAAAATGAGGTCAGGAAGACTGAGTGTTGGAGTCCCTATCTTCATTAAGGACAGGCACACCTCCAGACTGGTTTGCCGGCATGATGCACTGGAACTACTCCAGGTGCAACTGACAGTTGGTAAGAC
Organism: Protopterus annectens; assembly: GCF_019279795.1. NCBI lineage: Eukaryota > Metazoa > Chordata > Ceratodontiformes > Protopteridae > Protopterus > Protopterus annectens. The sequence continues at coordinate 1,692,689,468 of NC_056744.1, read as the reverse complement.
ACCCATCTAAGTTATAGCCAGCTATAGATTCCCCTCCATGACTCAGGACACCCACTCTTACCTGACTCCATCAAGGTACCCCCTAACACCCTGATCCTTGGTAACTTCAACTACCCCACCATAGACTGCGGGAACTATTCCTGCACTAATGCACTCACTCAGTGATTCCTTGACTTCATCAGTTCTAATGCATTAGACCAGCTTGTCTCATCCCCCGCAAGGGGAGATAACATTCTGGACTTGGTTCTCACCAACATGGGTGACTACTGCACCACTCCCATTGTGTGTTCCTCCCTGGTGAGATCAAATCATCGGACTGTCTCATTCAAAGTTTCTATCTCACCCAACCCCCCCCCCCCAGCCATAATCAAGCTAAAAACATCTCAAAAGCTGACTACAACCTCCTAAGGGAGGGTATCAGTAGCTTCACACTACTGCCCGCCTCAGAGGATGCAGACAATATGCTGAACAGTACACCAATGCAGTATACAAGCACCTGTACAACTGCATGGACTCAGCCATACCCAACAGAACTAAAACCTGCTCCTCAAGGAAAAACAAACCTGTTTGATGGACATCCTCTATCAACAGGCTTTACAACAAAAGGAAGAAACTGTTGTCCAAGGGTAAAAAGGCACAAATTCCAAATTGGAAAAACTAGTGAAAACCTCCAAAGCCAATTATGAATCGGAACTAGCTCCAAAACAAAAGGAAACCACAAAGCCTTCTTCAGTTACATCAGGAACCTCCATGGCAAAGCCCAGGTTTATCCTAAATTAGTACTTAACAGTATCACACTGATCGTGTTGATTTAGCCAACCTGCTAGCAGATAGTTTCAGCACAAACTTCACCCCCCATCCCCTCAAAGGCCCTTTTGACATCCCTGATACTTGTTATGCACCTCACATCTCTGTAGATCAAGTGTTAAAGGCCCTATCCAAGGCTAAGAACAAAGCTTCCATGGGACCTGATAGTATCCCAGGCTGTATTCTGCACAATCTCCAAGCAAGAACTGGCTTTGCCATTGAGCACCCTATTCAACCACAGTAAGTACAAGCTTCATTCCAGCAGAGTGGAGAACTGCCATTGTTATCCCCTTGCACAAAGGTGGTGCCGCTACTGACCCTGGGAACTATTGCCCCATTAGCTTGACAAGTCTGATATGTAAAGCCATGGAGTGTATTATTATGGATATCATAAACGAAGACATCCAAAGCATAAAAATTGGCAGGAACACCACAGTTTCACACAGTAAAAGTGTTTATTTGTAAAAATGGACCAGATAAGCGCTTTCATGTTGTAAAACCAACGCGTCTTCACATCATAAAAACACAAAGTCACAACTCAGTTTAAAAACAGTTAGATGTTCAATCAGCTATGATAATTCATCACTTCATTAAACCAATTTCCTCCCTTTCAATACAGGTTTTAAAGAGACACAAGCAGTAATGCCAGGATGTTTATCAGCCTGTAGCCTCAAGATCCATTTAAGTTCTACTGCTTCAATATAGTTAGTGAGATCACCCCCCCCCCCCGGTAACCCACATGAACTATTTGTAATACTCTAAAAACAAACTCATGTCCAGCATTTTCTTTAATATGTTTAGCTAGTGCATTGTTCATATTGCAAGTCCTAATCTCATAAGAATGACTAAAAATTCAGATTCAATCATTCATAAGATTTCACTAACTTTACTGAAAAATAAAAAAGGGGGGAATTGATGGGATATATGGTTTTCCCTCATAGAAATTGCATGAATGTGATTTGGTCTCACAGTCACTGCATGTATTGGTAAAACTGCTGTCCGTCATACTGACAGTATGATATGTTTAGCAATAGCATAAAAAAAGCTGGCCCTGCAAATGCATGAAGAAATAACAAGAATGTGCTTGCATGACATATTGTAAAACAAAAAGTATTTTTGTTTTTCCTTCACAGTAACAAAGGCCAAATATCAGTATGATATATTTTTAGAACAGCATGTGAGGCATTGGCTTAACAGAATAATGTTTTGTAACAAATGTCATTAACAGTAGAGGCTTGTTAAAATATCCTAAACAGCTGCATGTACACAGATATTCAAGCTAAGGGGAAATAGCTAACACTACAGAAAAAGTTACAACTATCCTATCAATGAAAGAACATTTCAGCATGCTGAGAACTGGCTTCCTCTGGACAAGCAGGGCTAACACAGCAGAAAAAGTTACAACTATCCTATCAATGAAAGAGCATTTGTGAAACAACATTTCGGCCTGCTGAGAACTGGTTTTCTCTATATTGAGATAATGTTGCAAACAAAGAAGGCCTCAGTACAGGAAGAGAATGTTTCATCAAGGACGAGGCTTGAAGTTGGATAAAAAGCGACTGTGGAGAACTGTTTGTTCGACATTTTGTAATCCGAGTCAGCTGAGGAGGTGCGGTGTACATGACAGTATTATATCTGTATTATAAAGGAAATGTTGTAGTCTCACAGTAGTGCTTGGTCAGTTTGTTTCACGAAATCTGTTATTACTACAAATATACAGTTGTACAGTCTGTCTGTTTGACCTGCATGGTGCTGTTTATTCAGTTTAACACAGATAATGTTGGAATTCCATTTGCTTAGGCTAGACATAAGGTAGTTTTTTATGAAAAATTCAGAATGATTTGGTTTGACATAAGGATCTTGGTGGTTGGTGTAGAAAATAGGATAGTTATGTTTTGGAATCTGTAGCGGAATCCTATATTATAAAGAAAAATGGGCTGCCTAGCATCCATAAAGTCTTTTTCCACTGCATGGTTATGTTTCTGACTAATATTGCAGTTCTGTTTCAGGGTCTTAGTTGCCTTTATGGTTCTAGTTGTATAATATATGGCCACTCCTATTTTCTGACTCTTTCCTCCATTGCCTTTTAAATCTAGGATTGCTTGATATGTTCATCATTTACACTGTAGTTCTTGAAGTGTGTACAAGTTTAGCATATCTGTCTTCACACTGGGAGGGTGGGTTTAGCAGCAATCTTGGTTTTGCAGTCCTTGTGAAAGTAATATGTGTGTGGATTATTTTTGCATCCACGAGCTAATTTTTTATGTAGTTGTATTTTATGATTATTATTGTGTTTTTCTATCCATAGGACACGCTGAAAACAGCTCTATTATCTATTGAGTCTAAACATTTACGAAACAAACAGGAGAAAGAAATCATAGACATACAAGTAAGTAATAAATTATTTGTAATCAAAAAGTTTAGAAAGCAACAAATGCATTGAGGATTTACTGTGTGTTTTATGTTTGCGTCCTCATTTTAGAACTGATTTTAAGGAACTTTGGTTATCAGTGTGATGAGTGTCAGAAGCCTCACTGTAGTGTAATATTTTTTATGTTGTTTTGTTAGAAGTGAAGGAAAATGGAACTGTTTTTAACTCTTAAGGAGTCGGGATAGTGCATTGTTAAGTCATGCACTATCTCATTGATACTCCTTAAAGGTTATTTGTAATGAATGATCTTTGTGTGAACCTGATTTGTTCAAAGCATTTCATATAGTAGTTAATAGTATGACCCACACAAGCTGTTTTGTATTATTGAAGGCAACCAAGGCATGGAGTTGGTAATTCATGTTTCAGCTTTCCGACACTTAGTATTGCCTATTGCATAGTAATATTGTTTTAGAAAGAAATTTCTTACCTTTTAGAAATGCCATTTTAGTTTTCACACTCCATTTTTGCTTTCTGTGCCCTGCAAGTCAGCAGGCTTGCTAATTTACTCCAGATATATACACAAACAGATGAATGTGGAAGTACATTTGCAGTACACTGTTAACTTTTTATGCCACTGTAAGTGTGACGGCCAAAGCTAAAGAAAGGTGAAATTTTTGAATGTGCAGGACAGGAATGGTATGCAAGAGAACAAATAAAGTAGGTTGCTCAAATATCTATTTAAAATTGTTTGAAGGGGACTGGTGTATTAAAAAAAGCTATTATGTAACATTTAGCTACTAAGTGGCAAAGAAAGCAGTGTACTGTGTTGCAAATATCAAATTATAGGGAATATTTAACAGATTTTACTTTGTGACCGGATTGCATTGCACAAATCAGAGTTGAGTGCTTGTATGATGTGGTGATTCTTGGCACCTGATCGACAACTGACCATGACCCTCTTTGCGTAGCTTTGTGAGTGGTACATTGGTGTGTGCCACAGTGGAGTCTGCTATAGGATATTGCACTATGCGGAGGTATGTCTATTCTGTGCTGTAGATATGCTCATGAAACTGACACAACCACATGAGTTTTGCATCATTTTGCATCACTTATCTGCTTCCAGACTTGTAGGACCTTAGTATGTTTTGCATCACATATGTAAGTAATCAAACTCCACATTTGTATAGTGAATACTAAGTGATTGAGATGTATTTCCAAAACCTGTTAGTTCACGTGGACCTTTCTACATGACTGATCAGCTCCCCCAGTCCCATAGGGGCACATAATTTATTGAAACAAACCAAAAGGAACTGCCAAAAAAAGCTCAGAATTCTACTAAAAGTCAGCAGATAAACGGATGGAAGCACTCGCCACTCCAGAGACCAGTCCATATTGTACATCATACCTCAGTTTCCTCCAATCCTCCAGTCCCACACAGGGTGCAGTGTACCAAAGATGAACTCCAACAATACTTTAAGCCCACATAGGATATTTTGCATCATAGATCTCTTTATTCCCCCCAATAGATCCATCACACATTTCCAAAATTTACCAACTGACATGAGCATACCTTCTTCAGAGATCAGATTCCCCCAAATCCACAGGTCCATCAGTTATAATTTCAAAAACCTACAAACCCACATAACCTTTCTGCATCACCCATCAGTTTCCCCAAATATCACAGTCCCACATAACTTCTCTGTCACATATTTTGTATGTGTAGTATATATATAAATATCAGTAGTTAAATATACAGCTTTTTAGTAATAAAAGACTCTTTAAAAATACTCTAAATGTTACCACAGACTCCTTACAACCACCCGAGGTTAATGATGCAAAAAGTCTTATTATCAAACTACAAATTAACAAAAACAAACAAATAAATATTGTCTATGTTTACATTCCCCAGGTAATAACACAAATACCTTTGAAGACATCCTCTATTGGTTATCCAGCACAAACCCCCCACAAGTAACCATTGTACTGGGAGACTTCAGCATTGATTGGAACACCTGTTCCTCGGAATCTCCTACAACCCATGTAAACCTTTATAGGTTTACACGGACCATATCCTCCCCCCACCAGGATCAGAAAACCTAATAACAAAGAAAGTATCCTAGATTGGATACTTATCAATAGCCATCCCCATATGTACTTGTGTCTGGGACCCTCCCTGATGATCTAAGTGATCACTTTCTTACTTATGTAACTAAGCACAAGGCTGACGACTCTCACCAGCACACCTACAAAACAATAAGAATTAATAAGAACTTTAACCTCAACAATTTCCAAAAGGGACTCAAATTATGCAATTAGTCTATCCTAAAACAATTGCATTTGGATGAAGCTGTTGGTCACTTTAATACCAAATTCCTTGCTATCATTGATTCTTATGCTCCTGCGCCCTCTATTAGGACCAAAACAAACATTGCACAATGGCTTTCTAAAGATACCAAATCAAAAATCTTACTTAGAAATAAGGCATGGGCCACTTGGTGTGGCACAAAATCCCCACTAGATCAACTTAGATATCGGCAGCTAAGGAATGACACAAAAAAATCTATTATGCTTACTATTGCCATCTTTAGCAGAAGCACCAAAACAAACCCCAAAAGTTTTGGGCAGGAATAAACAAACTTCTTCACCCAGGAGAATCCTCCACTCCTACCCCCTCAGCTTCTAACCATAAATCTCCGGAGGACATTGCAAATACCTTTAATAGCTTCTTCACAGAGACTATCTAGTCCCTAGCTAGCCAACTAACTCCCAGCTGCTCTGACTAAACTGCTACTACACCCAGGACTCAACTTTCCTTTAGCTTTTAACCTGTTTCTACATCACTTATCCGAGTCCTAATTAAGAAATTAAAACCTACCACCCTATCTGCGGATCTCCTCCCAGTAGAATATCTGCGAAAAGCTGCAGATGCCATAGCATATCCCATTTCCATCTTAATCAAAAGAACTATATCTGAAGCTACCATCCCCTCCATCTGGAAAATATCCCATGTTATACCACTCCATAAAGGAGGTAGCTCCATTGAACTGTCAAACTTCAGACTCATAGCTTTTCTGTGACCGCTGGCTAAAATTATGGAGAAGTGCATCCATAAACAACTTCTGCACTATCTCATTCAGAATAATCTGTTGGCTAACTCTCAACATGGCTTTAGGCCATACCATAGTACCACCTCTGCCCTCCTGTCATTCTCTAACGTCATTAACCATAACCAAAATAACAACAAACTATCCTCAGCCCTCATTCTCGATCTCTCCAAGGCCTTCGATATGGTTAACCACCAGCTACTCATCCATACTCTGAAGGCCTTCTCCTTAGATAACCATGCACTCCAATGGTTTCAGTCTTACCTGTGTGATAGACAACAGGCTGTCTTATGGCAGGACAAACTATCCAGCCTTCCACTCGTCACCTAGGAGTCTCCCAGGGCTCTGTACTAGGACCCCTTCTTTTCTCTGTCTTTATTAATGACCTTCACACTGTCATCCCAAATGCAACCTGCATTCAATACTTTAATTTGTTCAGCCACCTCCCTGACAAATCTATTGACATTATCCCAGAATACTTTCAAGACAGTTGAAAATTGGCTCTATAATCATCGTCTGATCTTAAACTCTTAACAAAAAAAAGCTGCTACTTTTCTCCCCCATCCGTAGGTCCTCCTCTCTATTCTTTACCATAACATCTAATAATGGCACCATTATTTCTCCGGATGCCCAGACTAAACTCTTAGGTGTTATAGTAGACAGTAACCTTAAATTTGATGTGCATGTCAACTAAACTATCAAAACTATTAGTAAAAAACTTGGCTCCCTTTATAAGATCAAACCTTTCTTTACTCCACTTGCTAGAACTGCTGTTGCCCGCTCAAATCTTCTCTCTACCCTTCTTTATGCCTCCCCTTTATTCACCAACTTGAACAAATCTGATCTTAGCAAACTCTCTAGCTCTTATAACCACATTGTTAGATTTTCCACTGGCACAGCATACAGGACACACCACTGTCATAACCTAAATCTTATAGGATGGCTAGAATTGCTTAGCCTACTTCAACACAACCAGCTCATAGTGGCATATAAAGTACTCAACCAACCTGAAAATACGCCTACACTTAAAATCATCATCAGCCCCTATAGTAACCTTAGCCCACTTCGCTCATCTAACAGACTGCCGGTTCAAACATTCAAAACCAACAACTCAGTTGGGGACTCCCCGTTTGCCAACTCTGTTGACAAAATGTGGAACTCTGTTCCTGCCGACCTTACTCTAGAATCCTCACTAACTCAATTCAAAAAAGTCTCAAACAATATTTTAAAACACACTGGCTATGACCTTGTTCTACTCCTGACTAGGTTCTTTTCTGTAATTGTGTACAGTATTTTATGCTACATAAAATCTGTGCCATAATTGTTAGTCTATATACTTACATAATTATAATAAGACAGATTGTATAACTTAAACCAACACAGTCCTGGCACTCAAAAGAGGTAGAAATAAATTTCTTTACCCCAGTGAAATGTGGAAACAACAGCTTTATTGCATAAACGAAATTACACCACAATAGCGTTTTTTTCTTCTGTTCTACTTCCTCAGATGCAAAACAGATTTACCAAGCTGTGTCTTCCTTTTATACCACCCATAGTGCATGCAATTATTTAATTAACCAATAAAATCAATACTTTAAAATCATTCCGTTCCTTAAAATGAAATACAATGCATTTAAAAATTCATGTTGACAAATTTTTACTAATGCGACCTAATCTGTTACATTTGCACCCAATACAAAATGTGCACACCAACAATGAGTAAATTCATGTATATTTTAAATCTAAAATGTATAAATATGTATAATATATAAATATTAAATAAATAAGTAAATGTATACATATGCAAAAAAATGTGTGTTGAAATGTATGAAAATGTATATTGTATATACTGAAATAAACATCCTAAATGTGCCACTAAATATTCAAACTTTAACCTGTTATTTTCACTGGTTAAAATATTTTCCATACAATTTATTTATAATTTAGCAGTTCTCATCTTTAAAATTGGTACTATGGATAGATGTTCATTAATTCCTGGGTGCTTATTAGCCTCTGACACCAACTGCCAAAAAAGCTCCCTCACATCTATTCTTGTTTCCCATGCACCACCCCTAGGGTCAGGGATTATCTTTTCCAAAACAAAGAATGTCCACTTGGAATTTTTACAGTCCAGTGTGTGCTTGTATAATGCATTGTTATGATCCTGTGTCCTTACAGCGTTCATATGTTCATATACCCTCCTTTAGCTTACGTGTGGTCTTGCCCACATAAAATGCCCCACAAATTTTACATAAAGCGAGGTACACAACCCCCTCAGTATTAGAGTTAGCAAAGGTGTCCGCTTCAGTAATCCTCCGTCTCTCCACAATATACACTTTACTCTGATTAATAATGTAGGGACACTGTGTCCAAGAACCACACTTATAAGTTCCTTTCTTTCCTTGACTAATAACCTTCTTTTCTTGCTCCAAAATGTCCTTAAGATTCCTTCCTTTCTTATAACTAAATTTCAAAGGGGCCTTAAACAATACTTCCAAATCAGAATATCCACTAAACTTGTCCCAGTGTTTGGCTATAATGCCTCTAATAGCTGGTGTGTCCATACAATATTGTAGGACAAAGTTTCCCACTGGGTGATTTTCCATTTCTTCCTGTTCATTCCACCTTGTTGTTCTAGGTGTTCTACCTGTGTTAAAACCATAGCGTTGTTGTTCCCATCCTCATTACCCTCCAGGTTCAAACCCAGGATAGGACAAAACCTACCTGTTCTACCCAACCTTACCTCGGCCACTGTTTGCTCAGTAAGGTCAGCTGTGTATTGTCTTTCTGTAAACATGGCCTTTAGTTTGTTGATTTCTATTTCAAAATCTATATCACAACAGGTCATTCTATTACTACGTATAAACTGCCCCTTTACAATACTCATTTTTTGTGCAAAAGGGTGGGAACTTGAAAAATGTAAATAGGAATTAGAAAATGTCCCTTTCCTGTATACCATAGGCTTAAAATATTGCTGTTCTGGAAGCTTCTGTAAGGTAATGTCTAGAATATTCATGTCCCTGTAACTAATATGATGCATGAATTTTAAAAATTCAGTGGTTTGATTAAGATAATCTGTAATCATTACTCATTGTTGGTGTGCACATTTTGTATTGGGTGCAAATGTAACAGATTAGGCCGCATTAGTAAATATTTGTCAACATGAACTTTTAAATGCACTGTATTTCATTTTAAGGAATGGAATGATTTTAAAGCATTGATTTTATTGGTTAATTAAATAATTGCATGCACTATGGGTGGTATAAAAGGAAGACACAGCTTGGTAAATCTGTTTTGCATGTGAGGAAGTATAACAGAAGACGAAAACACTATTGTGGTGTAATTGCGTTTACGCAATAAAGCTGTTGGTTCCACATTTCGCTGTGGTAAAGAAATTTATTTCTACCTCTTTTGAGTGCCAGGACTGTGTTGGTTTTGTTTACGTGTTATTTTGGACACTCTTTCCTCTGTTTTGTTTTGGTAGATTGTATAACGTGCTTGATTGAACAGAGTCTGCAAACTGTATATAACATGTATTGATTATATGATTTTTCTGTATGCTTTGTTTGGAGCTTTTCTCTCCGGGCCTTCATTGAAAATGGATATGTATCCAGTTGAACTATCCCAGGCAACAAATGTAAAATAAATTATTAAATAAATAAATAAAAATAAATTGATAATCCATTGTTTTTTTCTTGCAAAGGGAAGGAATGTAGCAGGTTACCTTATAAATAATCATTTTGTTTCACCTAATCCATTAATTTGCAATAGATTGTACCCTAGGGATTCCTTTCCCTGTGTATGTATGTATGTATATGTGATATGTAGATATATATATATATATATATATATATATATATATATATATATACATATATAGTTTACTATCATTTTTGCGAATGACATACTCTCTGCAGTTATGCTACCGAAAATCAGAATGTCGTTCACAAAATGACAAGTGAGTTGGATAGTCGAACACACTTATGCGAATGCAGTAATGCATTCGCATAAGTGTGTTTGACTATAAGGACAAGATTGCGGAACAGTGGGGATAGGAAATTCATCTATATCCCCACTGTCGTGTGATCTCAGAGTTGGAATAAATTAGTATATTTGTGTGTGTGTGTGTGTATATATATATATATATATATATATATATGTGTGTGTGTGTGTGTGTGTGTGTGTGTGTGTGTGTGTGTGTGTGTGTATATATATATATATATATATATATATATATGTGTGTGTGTATATATATATATATATATATATATATATATATATATATATATATATATATAATGTGTATGTGTGTGTGTATATATATATATATATATATATATATATATATATATATATATATATATATATATATATATGTGTGTGTGTGTGTGTATGTGTGTGTATATATATATGTAAAATGTGTGTGTGCATATATGTGTGTATGTATATGTAGATAGATATGTCTGTGTGAGTGTGTGTGTGTGTGTGTGTGTGTGTGTGTGTGTGTGTGTGTGTGTGTGCATGTATAATTTGTCAAATGTTTGACAAAACTGGATACTAAGAAACTGGACAGGGGGACAAATTTAGCTGATTAAGCAGTGAGGTAATTTATGTTGTGACGTATCCATGTTATTTGTTTTATATACGTGTGATGATTTATTTATTTTATTTATATTTGTTTACCAGGATAGTTCACTGATCTCAATGGACCATTTGCAGGCACAGCTAGCATGAACAGGATCAAGAAATGAGCAAAACATATTTATAGATACGTGGATATGCTAAAAAAATATATCCATCTTTACAGATGCAAATATGCAACGACATTTAGTTCAAGAAGCAGTTTACAAAGTCAAAACATGGATGGAAAAATGCAAATATGCTTAGCAGTGCGTAATAGATCAGATGTAGCTGTAATGACTGAGATGGCTTATGACTAAACGGAGATCAGCCACTAGAATTAAAGAACATTTAGGAAATATACATCATAATGCTCTAGATAGTCCATTAGCATTCATTTTAATGGATATCATGGCCAGGAATTCATGAATTAAAAAGTTACAAATGTGCATGCATGCTGTAAATGAAGTGTTGGTTAAAAAGAAATTTCATTATAAAGATAATATACATTAGCATGTAATACATTTAATCAGAGCTGTAATTTTTGTCAAAGTGCCAGGGGAACAAATTTTATGTGTGGAAAGGGGTTGCTTTATTATATTTTCCTTTCTCAGCCATTGATTGGAAAAAATGTGTGTATATATGTGTGTGTGTGTGTGTGTGTGTGTGTGTGTGTGTGTGTGTGTGTGTGTATATACACACACACACACACACACACACACACACACACACACACACACACGTCTGTATATGGATTTACCTCACTTAATTGAAATCATATATTATCGACTATCACTTTGTCGACACTCAAAATATCAAACTTTCACTTCACTTTATGGCGATTGTGATACAGTGAGGTTAGGAAATTTACTTTTTTCCACTGTAGTGCAATCTTGGAGTTGGTATATTTAATTTACAAGGGGTGTGGGGTGCAGAGAGGCTTGCCCCTCTGCAGAAATGTAGTAAAAAGTGTGTTTGTTAGTTAGGTGTTGTTATAGGCAGAGAGGATGTTATTTATATATGCATTGTAGTTTTCAATGTTATGAAGTACACTTTCAATGTTCTGAGTTTTCAGTGTTTTGGGTTTTCAGTGTTCTGGGATTTAGATGTTTTGGTCTCAGTGTTATGAAAGTCAATGTTATGAAATTTCAATGTTATGAAGTAGACCCATATATATATATATATATATATATATGTATGCATGTGTATATATATATATATATATATATATATATATATATATATTTTTTTTTTTTTTTGTGTCTTTCGGCTTTTCCCAGTTAGGGGTCGCCACAGCAGAACTCTGGTCCGCTAATGATTGGCAGTAGATTTTTACGTGCCGAGTTGCCAGCCCTGACGTACAACCTTCAACGAAGGTATGCGATCTGTGCCTGACGTATAAAGCCATGTCCAACCCGGAATTAATGGACATGCTGCACCTCAGAAAATCCAAATCCCATCGAGCTATGCGCTCGAGAGACTTGAACCTCAGCACTGAAATAAATAGGACATGCTGGAGGGACAGATTCATAACCCAGAGGCTTCCTTCACTCTGGAATAAAATCCCAGTCCAGGTTAGGCAGAGTCCCTCATTGACTCTCTTCAAGAGGAATCTTGATGAGTGGATGGGAGATCGTAGGTTTAACCCGGGTATCACTTCTGTGTCACTGTTAGACAGAGGCACAGTATACTAACCTCGAAAAAGGGCATAGAAAAATTAATTTAAAATGGGTGGCGAAAGCCAAACACATTCTGGCTAGGCTTATAAATGCCCTAGGGCAGATAGCCTAGTATGAACCTATGAACCATTCACGCATGTCTCCACACAGAAGACTCTCTAGCTGAGAATCGAACGGGACAACGTCTTACTGTGAGGCGACAATGCTACCGCAGCACCACCACTGCAGTTCTAGGTGGTGCTGCGGTAGCGTTGTCGCCTCATAGCAAGACGTTGTCCCGTTCGATTCTCAGCTAGAGCGTCTTCTGTGTGGAGGCATACATGAATGGGGCGTGTCTTCGTTGAAGGTTGTGCGTCAGGGCTGGCAACCCGGTACGTAAAAATCCACTACCAATCATTAGCGGACTGGAGTTCCGCTGTGGCGACCCCTAACCGGGAAAAGCCGAAAGACACAAACAGTATATATTTATATATATATATATATATATATATATGTATATGTATAGCTATAAAGATCTGTGTATGAACACACACACGCGCACACACACACACGTGTGTGTGTGTATGTGTATGCATGTGTGTGTATATACACGCATAAATATATATATATATATATATATATATATATATATATATATATATGGGTCTACTTCTATTCGTTGACAGCCCATTTCACTGAAACCCATTTGGTCGACAGCTCATTTCATTGACAAAAGTATTCAGGGCAAAAACCTGGGATTTGCCCCCCTCCCCACTGTTGTGCGACTGTGGAGTTGTTATATATAGTTGGGGGGGTGTGGGGGGCACAGCCCCCCACCTAGAATGTTTGTCGATGAAATGAGCTGTCGACCAAATGTGTTTCAGTGAAATGGGTTGTCAACGAATAGAAGTAGACCCATATATATATATATATATATATATATATATATATATATATATATATATATATGTGTGTGTGCGTATGTGTGTTTAATGCACATGTTCTTGTTGGTTATGCATTCATGCAGGTATGGGTGTATTTAAGTATGTATTTTCACTATCTGTATGGAATTGGTGCAACTCTTGAAATAGTGTTATGTCTCTATAAATAGAGTTTATTTAAATGAACATGAAATTACATGCCTTTACACTGATAACGCTTTTTTCTGAAACTGATCTGTGATGGTTATGTTGGTTGGAGGCTGTTTCCACTATTTTAGTTTGTTTGTTTGCTGTTTTTTCGAGATGGATATGATAAGAATTAAAAGAATTACACTTGAAACTTTTGTTTTTGGAGTGCTGGAATGTTTTGTCATTGATGTGTAACGAATCCGGAGCACTGCAGTGACAAATGCACCTCTTTTTGTCTTAATTTGGATATTGAAGGAGTGCTGACCACAAAATATTGGAAATTGAGGTGTTTGCTGTTTATTTATTGCCAAGAATACCAGAAAATACTCAGTTGAGTGTTTTTTGATGATGAAATTATGTTTGTAATATTATGGCCTCAAATAAAAACCTACGTCACTTTATTGGGTCCTTATCAGGGGACAGTGATGATTTGGCATGCTTTGGTTATTCTTCTGGGCAATCTACAACCTTGGAGATGAGTCGTTCTTTGGATTTAGTGATATGTTTACTTGACTGTTGTTTCTAAGAAATTTAGATTCTGTTATTTGGCATGTCAGGTTATTGAAAGCATATGTGAGGCAGACTTGGCTCCTAGGGGCCTTCGTGTTTATGTTGAGCCTGGCATTGGGAAGGAGGATGAACGTTTTTTGGCTAAATGGAGAAAGAGTCAAACGACTGCCTCCAGGTTGTTTTTAGAACTGCTAATTGAATATTATGAGAAGTTGTTCCCCCTTTTAAAAACTTAACTTGATGCTAAGTTGGATATATTGCAGAATTTTGAACAACAGAAGGAGTATGTGGACATGTATGAGAATTATCTGGGTGAAATGAATTTGTATGAGAAAGACTTAAGGGCCTGTAAACTGAAGAAGTTTAATAGGGGACTTGGGTGACTTAAAGGGGAATGTTATGTTTATGTGGAAGAAAGACAAGAGCTGTACGTTTTTCTGACACTTATAAGAAGGGTGTCAAATTTAAGTGTAAATATGTTTGTTCAATTTTTAAAAAGTGTATAATTTTAGTAACATGGAGTCAAGTATGTCTGATGTTTCTTCCAATGTTTCTAACACAGATACCGAGCCAGATCTTGTTGATGGCTTGGATACTACTTCACCTACTTATTGTCCCATAACTCAAAGCCTTAAGAATAAAGCAGGTGCTTTAGATGAGTTGGTAGATGCATCGAGGGTGAAGTCAACGAAATATTCAGGAAGGCAGTAGAAACCTGCACACGACTGAAAATGGGGCTGTTATTTCTAATACAAATAAGAATGACTTGATTGTTAATTTGACTTCTTATGACTGTACAGAGGGTGAAAGGTCATTGTTAAATAAAGGCTTGAACTGTATTCCTTCTTTTTGTGTTTCACATTATGTGCCTTGTGTAGATGTTAAGCAGTTATGTCATATTTTGTACTTGAGGTATTATTATGTCATAAAGGATCTGGGTTCAGCTAATGTGTTCAGGGTGAAAAAAATGTAACTTTCAACCACCATAGCACCTAAAAGTAAAACTTTGAGGAACAGGTTTTATGTGACTTGCATGTTAAACAACATGCTACTTTTAAGAATTATGGCAGTAACCTGAATAAATATGAGAAAGAAGCTCTTAAAAAGTTGAGAAATAATGCTGATTTAGTCATTACTTCAGCTGATAAAGGTGGGGCGATGGTGCTCTGGGATTCTTCCAGTTATGAGTCCAAGGTTAGGCAACAGCTTAACTTTAGAAGATTATATTTTAAGTTACCACTGGACGCCACATTACAATTTAAAAACTTATTGATGATTTTCTTTTATTTATTTATTTATTTATTTTATATTTGTTGACCGTGATAATCCGACTGGATACATGTCCATTTTCAGCGGAGGCCCAGGGAGAAAAGCTCCAAGATAATAATTCACATTGAACATTTAGTAAATGCTAGTTTCAAGCATATTGCAGTCATAAGCAATACCAGCATTTAGCACATATAGTACTAACTTATTATAAAGCACTTTACAAAACATAACATTATTTTCAAAGTTATATATACATAACATTACATTCAGGTTTAAGACACATTGAGCAGCAGTTATACAACTGACCCTTCCTGAAATGGAGTGGTAGAAAAAAGTTACAAGTAGTTAAAGGTAAGGCACCTAAGTAATAGAGAGGTCACTAGTCGGGGTTAGTGCAAGGATATAACCAATGAGTTTTGAAGTAGTTGCTGAGTTTGTTTTTGAATTGAGTTAGTGAGGGTTCTAGGGTCAAGTCAGCTGGGAGTCTGTTCCATATTTTTCCAACAGAGTTGGCAAACAGGGAGTCCCCAGCTGAGTAGTTGGATTTGTATGTTTGAACTAGGAGTCTAGTGGACGATCACAGTGGCCGGGTGCTGGTATAGGGGCTGATAATATTTTTTAGTGCAGGTGTATTTTTTGTTTGGTAAAGGACTTTATGTGCCACTATTAGCTGGTTGAACTGCTGTAGGCTTGGCAGTTCAAGCCATCCTATGCGATTTAGGTTGTGACAGTGGTGTGTCTAGTAGGCTGTGCCAGTAGCAAATCTGGCAATGTGGTTATAGCAGGATGATAGTTTATTATGATCTGTTTTGTTTAAGTTGGAGAATAGAGGTCAGGTGGAATCTAGTAAGAAGGGCTTGATTGCTGAGCAGTTAGAGGGTGAATTAAAGGTGGATGACCCTAAACAACAATATTTTTACATCTTATCCAAGATACATAAGACTGTGGTAGACCTATAGTCTCTGGTGGGGGTTCATTGACAGAACCACTATCTATGTATTTAGAGTCTCTATTGAAGTCTTTATTAGGTTTAATAAGAGCATGTATTAAGGATTCTGAGTTCCTTAAAGTTATCAATGAAATTCAGATTTCTAATAGTGCCTTCATGGGCACGCTTTTGACGTACAGTCCTTCTATACAAGTATACCCCATGAGCGTGTTCTTGCAGCAGTTAAATACTGGTTACAGATATCAGGTGTATACTCTCTTGAAAAGATCAAGTTTATATTAAGGCTGACTAGACTGGTATTAGAAAGTAATGTGTTTTATTCTGGCAAAGAGTATTATTTGCAAATTAAAGGTGCAGCCATGGGTACAATGTTTGCACCAACTTATGCAGACCTCTTCATGGGTTATTTAGAACAGGCCCTGATTTTTGATGATTCTAACCCCTTCAGAAGAAAACTGGTCATGTGGAGGAGATTTTTGGATGATTGTTGGTGCATTTGGTCTGGTAATATACATCAGTGGAACTCCTTTGTAGGCTATTTGAATGCTAGTGAATTTGACAGCTATTTTGTGGTTAAACTAGAATTTTTTACTACTGACTTTCTGGATGTCAGTGTCACAAAGCTTATCGTAAACCCTTCACAAAGACACTTTACTTATGGCTGGCAGTTGCCATGCAAGGCATAACAGTTCTGAATGTTCCGAAATCCCAATTCATGAGGCTCAGACGTATCTGTAATAATGACAATGATTTTCAACTTGAAAAAGATAAAATGGAAGAGAGGTTTAAACTAAGGGGTTATAGAGAAACCTTAGTTAAGTGCAGCAGCCAGTCAAGTTAAAAGGGAGGACCTTATGAATTCAGGCTATGATATGGATAGGGCTAGTAGGAATCCCAGTAATGTCAGGCTTATTACTACCTATGGAAGGAATAGTTTTAAGATCAGGGACGTCCTGAATAGCTTTTGGTATATACTTAAGATGGATGATTTT